>NW_028261381.1:93464340-93617749 GCF_051295495.1 Thamnophis sirtalis
CAAAGTGTTAGTGGCTGTTGGTCAGAAATGCAGTAAAATTTTATAACTTTTTAATTTTAATTTTTATCCTTCAAACTCTTATTTTTCTAGAGCTAACTAACTCCATGCACATATGCTTTTGGTTTTAATGCAATTATACTATTGACTGGAGCAAAATAATTTTACAATAACTGTTAGTTCTATAGGAATGCAAACAATTGAGTAAACAAAGCGGTACTATATTTTAACTTTACTGGTACATAGTAGATACTTTTTAGTACATTTTTAGAAAGTTTAACTTTACATTTTAATTTTTTTTATTATTATTTTGTTTACTTGGAGATTTTTTTTTTTTTACTTTAAAGATAGACTGAAAGACAACAGCGCTTCTTACTGCCAGTTCTGGAAACTCAAGTAAAGGATGATTCTATAAACTAATTATCTATGGAGATTCTCAGGCACCCAGGTTATCGTCTAGAAACTAATGTGGAATTTTTTTAGTTTATTTTACTGTAATTAATTCTAAGTCCATTTATTAACAGATATTTCAAACTGTTGTTATATTTCACTTTGATTAGGTCAAGCAAATGAAATTATTTGTTATATATTATATTTAAATTCATTCTTAGCTATGTTCATTTTTGTAATGTCAAATGAAAAGCAGTTTTCTAGTTTTGTGTGCAGCTAGTCCTCGACTTACAACAGTTCATTTAGTGACTGTTCAAAGTTAAAATGCCTTTGAAAAAAAGTGACTTATGACCGTGTTTCACAGTTACAACCTTTGCAGCATTTCCATGATGACGTGATCACGTCAAAATTCAGATGCTTGGCAACTGGTTCATATTTGTGGCCATTGTTGTGCCCCAAGGTCATGTGATCATCTTTTGTGACCTTCTGACCAGCAAAGTCAATGTGGAAGCTGGATTCACTTAACAACCGAGTTACTAACTTATCAACTGCAGTGATTCACGTAACAACTGAGGCAAGAAAGGTTGTAAAATGGGGCAAAACTCACTTAACAAATGCCTCACTTAACAACATATATTTTGAGCTCAATTGTGGTTGTAAGTCGAGGACTACCTGTATTCATTCCCTGATTCCTTTTATTTTTTTGCTTAAGTCTATCAATAGATTTTTTTTACATACAGTATAAAGTTTCATATTTTTCATATGATAGAAATCTTTTCTCCTCTTCCTCTTGGGAATACTAGAAAATAGCCCTAGAAAACATATCAGAAGTTGTGGCAGGGAAGAGGAACTGATTTGTCATATTCTATCAGGCAAACCAGCTATCTTTAATGGAGTGGAAGCATATACTGTAGTATATCTGGATTTCACCTTTTATATATATAAAAGTTTAACAAAGATACAATATTTCACCTCCTTTTATTCAATTTTTCTGTACCTCACTCCCGCTTTTCCACCTTTAGCTATGCAACTTTCTGCCAAATATGTCTAACTAAACTCATTTGTGGGATGATCTCATGCAATTTAAGATATGCTTTCAGGGATATGAAGAAATTTTCATAGCCCCATTTGTAAGAAATTATAAAGAAGAAAGGAATACAATTTCTACTCTTCTTTTCCATTCTCTTTGAAGGAGACAAAAGAAGTCACCTGAGCAAGATACTCATTCACTTCTCTTTTGCATGAACTGTAGATCTCCTTAATGCATGCTTTGTGAGTTGGTGGGGGTAGTTAGTCTTATTATTGTGCTCCATTTCATCCATTTTTAAATGTCCTTATCTATTTGGTCAGACCTACAGTGTTACCTAGTAATGTGAATTAAATGATGAGAAGAAAACCAGGATCTTATTCAGTAAAATGAATACATAACAATTAAACATGCCTGCTCTCCTGTATTTTTACTTTAGAAAATTTACAAAGGACAGTAATTTAAAACATTACTAACATTTCCTTTCAAGTCTAACCATCCATAATAAGACAATTTATGGTGGACACTACTGAGAGCTAAATTCTGCAACATACTTAACCAGCCTAAATCCAGTGATAGAAAATATCGAGTCATTTCTTAAGAATGATGCCACATTCTTGTTAAAAACAAGAAGAGAACAAAAGGAAACATTAACAATGGAACCTTAAGATTCAAAAAGAGTCGATTGCAGAAAATTTATGCATTGTTGCACTCTACCTCATTGTATTTTTTTTCTTCATTTTTGTTCTCTTTCAAAATCAATAATTAGAAATATGTGGGAAAACTGGACACAGTGAAATGTCATCTAGAATCATATCTTATCTTCCCTCCCATTACCCCAACCTTGAATGACAAATGCTGATCCAGTCATTTCCTCTCTTAAATTATACTTCTCATAGGTCCATGATGGTGAATCTGTGGCATACATGCCACAGGTGGCACACAGAGCCCGCTATGTCGGCACGCCAGCTGTCACCCCAGCCCAGCTCCACCACCCCAAGTCAAGTGATTAATGATAATGTTGAAGAATGCAGAGACAAATGTGGAAGCAAACAAAATGTCAATGACCATGTGTTAAGATGAATCCATTGACAGAAGCAAAAGACTTTCTTGTAATGCAAAAATATTTCTCTAAATTTGTAAAAAAGTGTAGTAAATGGATGTAATGAGTACATCTGAACTGAATGAGTACTGTTGAATTAAATGGAACAAATGAGCTGTAACTAAATTGAATCTCACTACTTTCAGTAGACCATGCTATACCAACTGTTGTAGCAGAATGGCCAGACCAGTGTTTGCCCAACATAGCAACTTTCTGGTTGGGGAATTTGGGTAACCAGAAATCCACACCTCTTAAAGTTACCAAGTTTGAGAAACACTGAGTTAGACTAACTTTTTCTGAATGATCTTGTACCAATCTCCTTTAGTTGGCATCCTACTGAAAATAAGACTTTTCCAAAGCTACAACCATGACATTGTTTTAATACTTCTCTGGATCTCTGTTTATATGTACATACAAAGTACATTTGTGAGACCTTGCAGCACTGAATTTGAAATATTATGCTTAGTGGTGGGATGCTGCCGGTTTAACAACCGGTTCATTGAGGGCATGCTTTGCGTGTATGTGTGCTTTGTACATGCACACAGTGCTGAAAATGGAGCATTTAGAAGCTCAGCTGCTTACCTTCCAAGTCAGCAATGGTAAGTAAAACAGCTTGGGGGAGGGGGATCAGCTGTGCTGCGAGATTGAGATGAGCTAGAAAGCAGGAACTAAAGGACAGGATAGAGCAGAGGTATGTGGGTGGGCCCAGCTGATCATCGGAGCTACCAGTCTACCAGAACAAGTCTGAACTAGTAGAATCCCACCTCTGATTATGCTATTCATCAATTTGGAACCATTACCCTCTTGGGTTTAGTTAGCATAAGTGCAGACAGATATGATGTTATCTAATACAAGAAAAATACCACTTAATTGCAAGGGAATTCCCAGCTGCTTTAGAAAAGGTGCATTCTTAATACAGCTGCTTTTTCTAATGAAGGGAGAACTCTCTCTAGACTCTCTGTCTATGTATCAAAATTCATGTCAGGTTCTAGATAGGAGACCAAAATACTTGGTGGTGCGGAGAATCACATCAAATTTATTTCAAAGAATGTTATTAACATTGCATGGGTTGTAACTCTTGATAGAAGAAGAGTTGCATGATTATTGCAAATATTTTATTTTATAAAATTTGGTTAGTACACAAAAATGCAAATCAAGCTTTTTTGGTCTGTTACACTGCCTCAGAATTATACTTCTGTCACTCATTGTAAATTAGCCTTACAATTCCTACCGTTAAAATCCCTTTAATATAAAGAAATGTGTAGTGGAATCTCCTAATACTAGTAAGCATCAACTGTATATACAGTCTGCCTTAATAAAGATATTCTTTATTATACAAGTGGCACTCCTGACACCTCATATAATTAAATCTGATTTCACTGTCTTGCTACTATAAGCATGACTGGAGGTTTCCTAATTAGTTCCAATTATTTTTTCTGGAAATATGTTCCATTTGGAAAGATATTGTAGGTTTCTCACAGAAAGTAGATCTTGTTGCTGTTTTTCTGTTCAACTGTACATCCACCTCCTAATCATGAAGCACCTATATGCAGTCGACTGTTTGAAGCAACAAAATAATTTACTGTAAATAGAACACAGGATTTAATGGTGTCTTTAACAAAACAGTTTGACATTTCAGAATTTTCATTCTGAAGACATTCCAGTCTAATTGTGGATTTCAATTATTCTGAGGGTTTTTTTTTTTTTTTACATTTCAAGGTTATTTTTAAATGTAGAAATAGTAACAAAATGTTTGTTTGTTTGCTTGTTTGGGGGGCTTGTTCATTTATATCAGTGGTTTTCAACATTTCTCATCTCATGGCTCACATCTCATGACTGAGAATTCCAAGTTGCAAATCTGGAAGTCCTATGATGTCACAGGTTGCTTGGGGTCTCTGTGGAAGAAATGGAATCAGTCTGCCTCTGGTGATATCACAGAAATAGGCTTCAGTTTGCACAATTGTGCAGCACTTCCTGAGATTTACTTTGGCTTGCTGATGTGAATGAGCTTCTTTTCTTGTTGGTTCAAAATGTTTCACTGCTTATCCAAGTAGCTTCTTCAGTCTGAGCAAGTACATACATACATACATACATACATACATACATACATACATACATACATACATACATACATACATACATACGTAGTGAATTGTCCTAAAAATGTGAGTTCCAGGTATAGTTATAAAAGAAGCAGACATTATGATCTCTGGAATGTTTAAAATCAACATCAGACAGTTCAGCGTTATTTCCTGGAGAGGAACAGCCCAAGCTGTGTTCGAAAAGGGAGGAAGGAATAGGAACATCAATTAACATGCCTGATGTAAAAACAACAAAGCTAATCACAGGTGGGAGGCGGGTAGATGGGCCTATCATGCATACAGTGGCCAAATTGATTAACATTGTATAAAGGCAGGTATCTGTTTAATGGCTTTTACACTCTGATGATGTTAGCAGTGGCTAGTGAAAGCTCAGTGAGCAATATATTTTAAATTATGTATGTATGTATGTATGCATGCATGCATGCATGCATGCATGTCTTCCAGGGAGGACATGCATACATGCATGCATACATGTATGCATGTATACAGGGAGGTTTGTTGATTTGACACACCTTTGGACTTTTTGTGGCACATAAGTGTGCTATATAGCCCTCATGGTGCAGTGCTCAGAATACAGTATTGCAAGCTAACTCTGCCCAACTGTCAGCAGTTCGAGTCTGATCACCTCCATTCTTCTAATGTTGATAAAATAAGGACCCAGATTGTTGGGGGCAATATGCTGACTCTGTAAACTTCTTAGAGAGGACTGTAAAGCACTATGGAGCAGTTTATCGATCTAAGTGCTATTGCTATTGCTGCAGCACAGAGAATGAAAACTAATTTATACTAAAGGCATTGTTGGAACCATGGCAGAGATTACCAAGGCTATCAGACATGCACTAGAAAAAATTGGATAGGTACTAAACAGTACAAAAAAATCATAATATTGCCAGTGGTCATGTAGATTTTTTTACATTCAGATTTGGTATAATATATCCATCAAGGGATATTCCCTGTTGTTTTCAGCAATGGACATAATGAAGAGAAGAAGGAAAGATGGGACTCCTACTGAAGTTTTTCCTCCTTTCTACATATTGGAAGGAGCAAGGAATATGAATCTGCAATATAATGTCCATTATTGTCTTCAAAAAGCCAACAAATATGTCAAATTTGCAGTTATCCTGTCTGTCAATGTAAATCTTCAGTGGTGGGATTCAGCCAGTTTGCACCACTTTGGGAGAACCGGTTGTTAAGTTTCTGAGCAGTTTGATGAACTGGTTGTTGGAAGAAATCATAAGGGCAGAGAACCAGTTGTTAAATTATTTGAATCCCACCCCTGCCTTCCTTCCTGTTTAAAGCCAGACTTCTATTCCTCATTCCTCCACATACAAATTAATGATGTTATGGTCCACTGATAACATAGAATATCAAAGGTGGTATCTTATCCTGCCACTCCATTCCTAGATAAGATTTTGATATTGCGTATTCTGTGATAAAAAAAACCTGGTATGTTCTGTCTCTGAAGTTCCATGATGTCACGTTCTGAGCATACTCAATAAAGTTTTGTTTAAGCGGGAGAAACTCGACAGCTGATTGGCTTAACATCTGACAGCTCTGAGTATAAAAAGGGAGCTGTCAGATGAGAAGCTGCTTTTCCCGTCTGAAGCCGGTTCCTAACTGTTAGCTGTTACATTACATGGAATAAACTTGTTAGCCTTTATTCCTGCCTCCCCCTCAGTCATTCCGGCCATAGCCCACAGTCCTAGTACACAAGACATGATAACTCCTGTATGTCTCAAAGATGCTTTTTTCTTCAGAAGACTTGGGGGGGGGGACTCTCTTCTTGTGCCAGCTAATAACTTTTTCCCAGTGGGTCAAAAGCCAATGAAAGGACAGAAAAGTCATTTAGCCTGCAATTCACCGTTTCACTAGTTCCTTGCCAAGAAACAGATGAATGTTTCTTGTGACAGTGTCCCCCAGAAAGAAAACTTCTAAAATCCGCAACACTCTAAACTGACAGAGGGGACTTAATCAAGCACTAGCCACTATTAAGAAAATGCTGGTAAAACAACCAAACAAAACAAAACAAAACTCTAACCCGGAGCAAGAAACCTAGGCATCATAGCACAGAAAGGGAATCTGAATACAGAGCTGTGCTGTATGGCAGAAAGAATTAGAGCCAAATCTGTTGTAAACTCCAGCATTTAAATGGAAGCTTTCTTATCCAAAGTGGAACAATTTATCACTTGAAGTAGATTGAATAGGAGGTTAGCTTATTTGGAGCCTTTTGATTTTATGTTCCACCAGATACTTAAAAGAAAAACTTCCCTTGATTATAAATCAGAATTTGGTTAAAAATAGAAAGCATTCTAGGTCACTCTGAAATAATGTCAGCTGCAAATCCATAATTAGCATTATAGTGAAAAACGTTTCTTTATGTGTTAGGGGTGATTTCTTATCCTATTCTCTTCATCTGTTTTCATTCATTGCAGTTGTTTTATTATTGATGTCAAGAAGCTATTCAGAATTATATGATTAATTTTAATGCAGATCTTTCTTTTCTGAATAATTGATGGGAAACAGGATCTTAGATATTCTGAGTCCATTGCTGATATTCCTCCTCTCTCCTCTTATCTTTGTAGTTGCAACTTCTCATTTCTTAATCCCAGAGGGCAATATGCCTTTAGTTGGGAAATATTTCAAATTCTTCAATCTCCTGTCATTGTAGTTCAGGCATTATCAAGGTTATAAGTCTGTGCTTTGTTCTATTCAATCTAGAAATTCATTTTACATATAGAAAAGGGCACTTGATCTTTTACAAAAGAATCGCTGCCTTTAGGCTTGGAGAAGGTCTGCAAGGATATTATGTTATATAGTGCATAGAGTTGAAGACAGATAGGCCAAATACATCTACAATGTATGAATCAATGGTTAGACATACTGATAAAAGCCAAGCCAACAAATGCAACACTTATCAACCACATTTTCTACGGTGGGCCAAAAAATATATATATAACCAACTGACAACAATGTCTGGGGTACAGAACAGATGGTGGATGCAATAACTTCTTATGGAAATGAGGGGTAGTGTGAATAATTTTTCAGCCCTCTTTTCTGAAAAGCAATTGTCTACTTAAAATGAAATAATTCTATTGCCATCCAAGCAAGAACCAATCAAGCAAACAACTGAATTATCAATACCAACAAATGGACATCTTGCATCTGTAGGCTTTCCCTTTAATTTTAATGGTGGCAAATGTCATTCCACAGATAGTACTGCCCTTTTGATTTGTGTAAAGAAAGCTACTAGCAAAAAGTGTTAATGCATTCTTTAAAGTGCAGATATAGTTCTAGATAATATTGTAGATTAAGAGGTTTTAATGTTCCTGCAGCCATCTGTATCAATGCATTGTCTTCATGTTAAACGCTGGAACTTGCCGTTTTAAATATTTGTTGGATTATTGTAAACAATTCTTCCCACTTTTCAGTCAGCAAGTATTTTGAGCCTCATAGATTTGGTAATTTCTTTGTTTACAGCTAAAGCATTGTCCCTAGAGACAAGATAACACAAATACATTATGATTAATGGTGTTCACTATGCAAAGCCAGAGCTGACAACAGTGTTTTGCATCTGGCATTCTCTATTAACTCCTTCTTAAAGAGACATTTTCCAGGATTCCCCAAAATGTGTGGTTTCTTTATGGAGAAAGCAACAGGTAGAGGCAACATGCTTACACTATAGCTGAAGCATTCCTGTATAGATCATACTCTTAATTGGATACATCATCCTCACTTCCCAATTTATTTCCTATAGGATTGATCACCTGGTAGCTACTTTCCATCACTATTCTAGTTATAACTGGAACACCCAAAAGCCACTGTTTTGAGGTATTTACCTTCAGTAATATTTCCAGTAGCTCTGAAAAGTTTTTTTTGCCGTTTGACAAAATAGAAATATAGATAACGTATAATTGTTGTTATTACTACCTCTTTATTTTTTATATGTCACCATAGTTAATGTCTCTTTGTCTGCCTTTGTCCTGCTTTGTTACTAAACTGTTTTTAATGTCCACTGATAGGTAACTATTTGCACTGACTGGTGTGTCCACTTGCTCTAATCTGAATATAGGAAAAATGCTGGGTTCCCCCCAGAAATCTGCAAATTATCCACAGTACTTTTCCAACAGTTTCAACATATCCTAGACTTCCTGCAAGCCAAAATACTTATTTGATACACTCTCCTCTTAATATCAATTCTTGACCTCCTATCAGAAAACAATTTTCCTTAATCCAGTCTGGAAGAGGAGTGGGGGAATGAAGACAACGAACTCCAAATGCTGTGTTTCCCCCAAAATAAGACAGTGTCTTATTTTGTTTTGATCTCAAAAATAAGTGCTTGGCCTTATTTTTGGGGAGATCTTATTATTTTTGAGGTGCAGGAGGCAGTGAGCATGGTCACCTCCTGGCTTCTGCTGTGTTGCAATATTTTTGGGGTTATTTTAGCACATGCGCTCAAAAACCCGATTGGGCTTATTATCCAGGGAGGTATTATTTTCAGGGAAACAGGGTATAATTACTCATATATTAAGCAAAAAAGGTTCAGCAAGAAGTAGCCTGTAAATTGGCATTAGCTAATAAACCCAAATGCAATTTAAAGCAATTTAAGAAGCTTTATTGTTCTTTTTAAAAGCTAAAATGGGCAGTAGTCTATTTGTATATTCACATGTCAATGTGTTGGTGTTTGAAAACAAATTTACTATGACATAGAAGGCAGATAATGGGGATAGACTGCACTGGAAAGAGAACCCCAAAGCAGCTGTGATAGCTTCTGGAACTTGCTGGGAAGAGCAAGGACAGGCACTTAAAATATTGGTAGCAACCTCTCTGCTGTATCTTTTTTATTTTATAAACCAGTCCCAGCTTCAGAGCTTATATACAGTCAGCCACAGTATTATCTGATCATTCAATATGTTGTGTCAACCATGAAAAAGAATGAAATAATGACACAGTTCTTCTAAAACCATGACTGGAAGCAGAAAAATCAATTTCATTTCTTTAAAAAAATAATTCTGGAATAATTCATGGCAGGCAGTATATTTCTGGTTTGGGTTAAATATTTCACAGAAACCTTCACAGAATATAAATAACCAGCTACTCTTAGAATAATAATGACATCTAAAGAATTTCCCTACTTATTCTCTTCGAGGAGATGAGATGAAGGCAAGCAGGCAGGCATGCAAATGAATAGTAAGGGGAACCCACCACCACCACAGATTTTAGCTCAGATTCTGATTATACAACTAAGCAATGTTAATGTTTAAACAAGATGTTGACCCACTCTTAAAGTAGGACATCATGGCAGGTAGTCATGGGCTGCACAAATCTGGCTTTATCAATTCCAGGGACTGCAAATCTGAGCAATGTAGTCCTTTCTCTTTGTATAACTTTTGTACCTGCTTTAAAGTTGTGAAAAATTGAACTTTGTACCATGCTATAAACATGTTGCAGGGTAAATCTATCTATAGAATTCCATCTTTTATAATTGTATTATTATTAGTATTAGAGTCAGCCAGATGTTCAGACTGAGTTTGGCATTTTTGTCTACCTATTGAGTCCTTACCAAAGACCTGGGATAGACAGATGTGAATGTTTGAAGGTATTACAGATATCATTGCAAGATGGAAGCTGTTCCCAGTAAGGTGCCTTTTGCAATTGACTGATGGTGAATTTGTCAATGCCTGTAGTGTTCAAATTGTGCTCCAGTTGTTTTGGAATTGCAGCCAAGGCACTTATTACTATTGGTACTACCTTTGCTTGCCTTTGCCAAAGTCATTCTATTTCTATTTGTATGTCTTTGTATTTTCTTATCTTCTCCAGTTCTTTCTCTTCTATTCTGCTGTCTCCAGGCACTGCCATGTCCACTATCCAGGCTTTTTTGCATTTCTTATCGAGAATTGTTAATTCCAGATTATTATGTGGTAGGTGCCTATCTGTTTCAATTCTAAAGTCCCAGAGCAATTTAACTTCTTCGTTTTCTTTGACTTTCTCTATTTTATGGTCCCACCAGTTCTTGCTTGCAGGCAAATTATAGTTCTTGAGATTTTCCAATGCACCATTGTTGCTACTTTGTCATATGCTGCTGGTAGTCAATCTGTGTGATCTTCTTGCAGCAGCTTACCAGGTGGTCCACTGTTTCTTCAGCCTCTTTGCATAAGCAGCACTTATTGTATGTTGCTCTCTTCTCAATTCTGGCTTTGTATGTATTTATCCTTATGGATTGGTCTTGTGCAGCCAGAATTAGTCCCTCAGTCTTTTTTTCCAACTTTCCTGCTCTTAGCTATTGCCAGGTCTTGTTATTATCTGCTTTCCCTATTTTTTATGTACTGTAGTGTTTTGTCTTCCCATGCCTCCATTCTGCTCTTCATTTGGTCTTTCCTGTAGACCAGTTTGGTGTTTCCAGTAGTTAGTAAGCCTTCGTGATATACTAACTTCAGTGCATCTTCATCATTTCCTTCAGATATTCTTCCAAAGCCATTTTTTTCTTTATATTCTTATATATTTGCAATATTCCACACCCACCTATTTGCCTTGGTAGGTATTATATACTTTATTCATTAAATATGAAACTCAGTCAACTAAACATTCAAAAATGCATCACAAATATCATTAACTGGTGCTAATGGTTGATATAGGTTGCTGCCAGCATCCTAGGTATTAACCAAGTATCTTCTTAAAATATATGATGTTCTGAGTAGCACAGATTTTTGCAGTTCTGCTGGTGTTATTGCAGGAAGGTGCAATTCTTGATGTGTTTTGTAAAATTTTTGGACATGGTACCAAGTCCCCCAATGACAATGGGTATCACTGTTACATGTCTCACACATAGCCATGTAGTTTTGATGGCCAGGTCATGATATTTCATGATATTTCCTGTTCTTTTTCTTTGACTCTGGCATCTCCTAGTACACCAATATCAATAAACTCTATGTTTCAGCCCTCGATGACCATGATATCTGGTGTGTTGTGTTCCAAATAATCATCTGTTTGTATTTGAAATTGTTATTCTTGTTGTATTTGTTGTTGTTGTATTTGTTGTTGTTGTTATACAATTGTATCGCAGCAGCCAGTTGTTTTGCCGGATTTGGCATTGGTTACTAGTCGGGTCCCACCCAGGGGCCTAGGACGTCATAACGTATTTTCGTAATATGCGTGCAGATCCAAGCAGTGCGGCTTTTTGCATTTGACTGATGGTGATTTTGTCAATTTTTAACTGTTTTAAATGTAATTTCAGTGCTTTTGGAATAGCACCCAGTGTGTTAATTACCACTGGAATTACCACTGCTGGTTTGTGTCATAGTCGTTGAATTTCGATTTTTAAGTCCTGGTATTTTGCGATTTTTTCATGTTCCTTCTCGGTGACCCTGCTATCACCTGGTATTGCGATGTCTATGATTGTGACCTTATTTTTCTCAACAAGTGTGATGTCTGGTGTATTATGCATCAGTATTTTGTCTGTTTGTATACGGAAATCCCACAAGATTTTGACCATCTGATTTTTGGTGACTTTTTCAAGCTGATGTTCCCACCAGTTTGTTGCTGTTTTAATATTATAATTTTTGCACAAATTCCAATGGATCATTTGTGCTACTGAATTGTGCCGCAATTTATAATCAGTCTGCGCGATTTTTTTACAGCAGTTGAGTATGTGATCAACAGTTTCATAAGCTTCTTTGCAAAGTCTGCATTTGGCATTATCAGAGGATTTTTCGATTTTGGCCTTAATGGCATTTGTGCGGATAGCTTGTTCTTGCGCAGCCAAGATTAATGACTCTGTTTCTTTCTTTAATGTACCTGTTGTTAACCATAACCAGGTTTGTTCACTGTCCACTTTATCTTTTATTTTTTCCAGAAATTGGCCATGCAGTGCTTTGTTCTGCCAACTCTCCATTCTTGATTTTATCACATCTTTTCTGTATTCTTGTTTCGTCTGTTGGGCCTTCAGTAGATTTTTGTTCTTTACTTCGATTAATAGATGTTCTTGACTTTCTTTTAAATAATCAGCCAGTGCATGTTTTTCTTCTTCAACTGTTTGCTTCACTTGTAATAATCCTCTGCCACCTGATTTTCGGGGCAGATATAGTCTATCAGTATCACCACGTGGATGTAAACTATAGTGCATTGTCATTAGTTTCCTGGTTTTTCGGTCCAAAATGTCCAAATCAGCTTGTGTCCAGTTAACTATATCAGCTGTGTATCTTATAACTGGCATTGCCCAGGTATTTATGGCCTTGATTGTATTTCCACAATTCAATTTAGATTTCAAAATTTTCCTAACTCTGTTGGTGTACTCTCGCCTGACAATAGTTTTTACTTCTCCATGCTTGATGTTATCCAACTGCAGAATGCCTAAGTATTTGTAGGCTTCATTTTCATTGCATTTAATTAGTTGGCCATTGGACATTTCAATTCCCTCACATGCAGTGATTTTGCCCCTTTTTATGGATACAGTGGGGCATTTTTCTATGCCAAACTGTATTGAAATATTGGTGCTGAATACTCGGACTGTGTTTGTCAATGATTGGATTTCTATTTCTGACTTTCCATAAAGTTTCAAATCATCCATATATAGTAAATGCGAATTTTTTTCAGCTTCTTTGGCTGTTTGGTAGCCTAATTTCATTTTTTTAAAGATTACTGATAGTGGGATCATTGCGATGATGAAGAGAAGAGGTGAAAGTGAATCACCCTGGAAAATTCCTCGCTTGATCTTAACCATTCCGTAGATCTCATTCCCTACTGCCAACTCAGTTCTCCATTGTTTCATTGCCTTTTCAGTAAAGGATGTAATATTTTTGCTAATGCCAGTTGTTTCTAAGCATTTTATGATCCAACTATGTGGCAGTGAGTCAAATGTCTTTTTGTAATCAATCCAGACCATATTCAAATTCGTTTTTCTGTTCTTACAATTTTCTAATATCATTTTATCAATTAGAAGCTGATCTTTTGTGCCCCTGCTCCTTCTTTTGTTGCCTTTTTGCTCTACTGGCAAGATATTGTTTGTTTCCAAATAATCCATCATGTTATCTGCAATAATGCCTGTGAGTAATTTGAAGGTTGTTGGCAAGCATGTTATTGGTCTGTAGTTTTCAGGTGTTGTTCCTTTAGTTGCATCTTTTTGAATCAAGTATGTCTTTCCAGTTGTCAACCATTCATCAATTTGGCCCTTTTGTAAAATTTCATTCAGTTGCCTGGCCAATATTGCATGTAAACGGGTCAGATATTTGAGCCAGAAACCATGTAATTGGTCCTTTCCAGGTGATGTCCAATTCTTTATCTTTTTTACTCGATTTTTGACCATCTCAGTTGTTATTTCTAATACTTGCATTTGTTTGTTGCCAATGCTTTTCTCAAAGTCATGTATCCACTTTGCTTTCTTATTGTAGTCCTTTGCATTTTCCCACAATTCTTTCGAGAATTCAACTGTGGCTTGCTTTTCTGGTTTTTCACTTTTGGTGTCACCATTCACATTAAGACTTTGATAAAAACGCCGTTGGTCTGATCGAAATTGCTGATTTTGTTTATATTGGATGATTCGTGCCTCATATCTTTCAGTTTTTCTAGCTGTTGCTGTTATCTGCTATTTTACAGTCTCTACAGCTTTATTGATGTTTCTTGTATCCAATCTATATCTTCTGATTAGCCGATCTATGATTTTGTTGTTTTTAAGCCGTTGCTCATGCATGTTCTTTAAGTTACTAGCATCTGCCCTTAATTTTTTGATTTTTTGTTCTAATCGGATTTTCCACTTTGGCTTTGATGCTTTTTCTGTTGTGTGACTAGGTACTTTGATTTTAATGCCTAGTTCATTAGTGACTATTACAGCTGTACATTAACAGGTTCATTTCCAAGATGGATCCCGATTCAATTGTTGAAAACACTGCATTAACCATTTTCATGATAGGGGCCAAAATTTTCTTAGGCACAGATTTTAGTGATGGTAAACGTTGCCTTTCCTCATTAAGCAGAAAATGCTCCATGATCTTATCCTTCAATTCTTTTTGTTTTTGAGTTAGTTCATCAGTTGGTTCAGTGATAACTGGTTCTAGTGGTGGTGGTGTTATTTCCTCCCCGAGAGCTTCTTCTGGGAGTTCTACTATAATGTCTTTAGTTGTGCCTTGAATATCAGTTATTTCCGCTTGTGATATTGTTTTTTTTTTTTGGTTTTGCAATTTGCCTGAATTTCCTGAAGTTCAACTTCACTAAACACTTTATTCCGTATAATAAATCGCCTTTGATCTGCTAGTCGTTGTTCATTAACATTTGAATCTGGATATTGTTGTTTCCATAATTCATACATTCTCTTTAAATAACCTCTTTTTTCTGGCTCTGAGTTGTAGTAACAGGCCATTATGGCACAGTTTCATCTGCACTATATTTTTGTTGTTTTGTTGGCTGGTCCACTTGTAGCCCACTTGTCGACGGATGTCCAGGGACTCCAACATCCGCCGCGGTCCTTGTTAACCTGCGCGACGACCGATGTGGTATAAAAAATTTATTTGTTTCTTTCACCATATTGTATGGGTTGGCGGGTTTTTTTATGGGGCCAGTTGCCAACCTGACCCCAACCCTCCTCCTTTCTCATCCGGGCTTGGGACCGGCAATGGCGGAGTTGTTGTTGTTGTTGTTGTTGTTGTTGTTGTTATTATTATTATTCAGCCATGCTTTTATTTTTGAGGGTGTTTTTGCCCTAACAAAAGCCAGTTTTTAATCAAACCTAAATCAAGTAAATGCTACCATTCTGAAATTAGAGATTCACTTTTTGAAATTATATAATGTATAATAAGACACATTCTCTCTTTCTTCCTCCCTCTCCCTGCTTCTCTATATCTCTCTCTTAATTAAAAAAATTGATTGAAAATCACATTTTATTCTTCCTCCCTTTTTTGTTTGAACTACTGATATAACAAAGCAAAAGTAGTTTCTTTCTTCTGCCTGAAGCTTTGCAAGCACAATATAAGATTTGTAATTGTTCCACCTACCTATATGAATAGTTATCCTTCCTTCTTTCTTTTCAAGTAATATTAAAGATTATAATAACAATAGTAAAAACAATACAAATGAGAAGAATGACAGAAAATAGAAGGAGAAAAAGGTTGAAAGGTAAAAAAATATAGAAAAGATATAAAGAATAGAAATAAAAAGAAAATAAAAAGTAACCATATAGTAATTTAAAAGAATACTCACATGTGCATGGAATTGCCTAGACTCTTGAATGGAATGGGACAACTCGTCACAGTCAACTTGCCAGGGACAACTCACTGTGGGAAAATTCAACAATTCAGTTTAATTATTTAAAATAATTGAAAACCTATTTTAATTTTTGTCATTTTCATTTCATTTTGTCCCTCCTTTTCAATCCTTTCTCTAAAGATTCTATTCCACCATTTCTTCAATACTAGCATAACTCTTGTCCTGTGCTAGTTGTCTTCTGGCGAGTTCTTTCATGGTGAGCTGCTCATGGAAAGTTGTCCCATGGTGAGTTAGCTACAGCAAGTTGACGACATCAAGTTGATGATCACTGTGTGTTGACTGTGTTGAGTTGGCCAGAAGTATAAACAGTTTAGTAACTTTTCAGCACCTCTTAAATTACCTTTAAAAACATCGAGCAGATAACTGTTTACCATTAGAACTTTTGTCAAAAGAGTTGCCTTGTGACAAGATGGATAGTAAAATAATTTAATAACAAAAAAATAAGAAGGGAGAAGATTAGTTGGATTAAGTATGTTATTTATATGTCCTGAAATATATTGTACCATTAAGGAGATGTCTTAAGTTGGTGTGAGAAAAAACTAGCTCTTAGAAAGTCCCTGGAAAATGGTGGAAGGTTTAATTCAACTGAGATCAATAACTTCAATGTCATTTGGAGGCAATATTGTACCCCTGCTCATGTGCTTTTCAACTGTTTTCTAAAGGTATAGGTATATGTATAGGGCTTCCTGTTTCAGCAGAGATTTGGACTAGAAGGTCCCTTCCAACTCTCCTAGTTTATGATTCTGTTAAGATATAACTAGTTAATAATAAATGTGAATAGTTGAAACTATATATATGTGTATGTGTATGTGTATGTGTATGTGTATGTGTATGTGTATGTGTATGTGTATGTGTATGTGTATGTGTATGTGTATGTGTATGTGTATGTGTATGTGTATGTGTATGTGTATGTGTATGTGTATGTGTATGTGTATATATGTGTATATATGTGTATATATGTGTATATATGTGTATATATGTGTATATATGTGTATATATGTGTATATATGTGTATATATGTGTATATGTATATATGTATATACTGTATATACTGTATATACTGTATGTGCATGTGCATGTGCATGTTTATACATATACATATACATATACATATACATATACATATACATATACATATACATATACATATACATATACATATACATATACATATACATATACATATACATATACATATACATATACATATACATATACATATACATATACATATACATATACATATACATATACATATACATATACATATACATATACATATACATCAGTGATGGGATTCAGCCAGTTCGCACCTATTCGGGAGAACCGGTTGTTAACTTTCTAAACTATTTGGAAAACTGATTGTTGGAAGAGATCTTTTTTTAAAAAACAAAGTTTTTTTTTATTATTTAAAATTCTATTATAAACAAAATGTTGCTGGGCTTTCCCCTTTAACATCTTCTCACGTACATAGTTCATTTTACATCATATTTCCATGTCTAATTTCAGCCATATTATTTCATTTCCATATCATCCATCTTAAATTTAATTTCTTCTTAATACATAAACAGTATCATCATTGCTCCCAAAGTTAACCAAATATATCATTTCATTTCCATCTGTTATTCTATTTCACTATAGTTAGCATACATCCTCAAAATCAATTTTATATAATAAGTGTTTCACTTAGTTAATTATCCACAATTAATAATGTTAATATAGTTCCCTCACATCATGATTAGCTACATACCATTAACAATATTAACACATTTCAGTTTTTTTCTACTAGTAAATCCTTTTCTTTCTCTTCCTCCTTTTCTAACCATTTTCTCTTCTTTTCTCAAAGATTCCACTTCTTTTAAGTTCTCTTCTTTCCACCCAATCATCTAGCTTCTTCTTTTTCTTCTTCTTCCAATTCCTATATTTTTTCTTCCCACTCTTTTTTCTCCCTTTTAATTTTATTGTTCTGGTAACTTTCCCCAGGTTGGAAGAAATCTCCTTTTGTGTTTTTCCCCACTTTACAGGTCTAATCCTGTAAGGAAGGCAGGAAGGAAACAGTCTGGCATTGTTTCTAGCCAAATCTTTGATGCCCTGCTTTCAGAAACTGCCTCTCCAGTTAACCCTTATTACATTGCAACAGCTAAGGGAAGCGCCCATCGACCTGAGTGAAGTTGAGTTGGCCACACCCACCCAGTCACATGGCCACCAAGCCACGCCTACCCAGCTGGTCATTAGGGCATAGAACCAGTTGTTAAATTATTTGAATCCCACCACTGATATACATATACATATACATACACATACACACATACATAAACATAAATATAAATTACAAATATATAAATATTTATATTTCATGTTTCTACACCACTCATTTCTAAATCGCTTTTCTTATTCGATATCCCAGAAGGAAAGGAATTGCCTCTGTAGTGGAAAACTGGACAACCAGCTTGATTAAAATGACTCTTTAGAATCTGAAAAGGCTCCTATTTGGGATATTCTCTGCAGGAATCAGTTTTTAAATTCAGGACCAGCTTCTGTGTTACAGCCGGAGTGGTGTGTATGTAAAACACAAGCAAGTTTTTTTTTTTGGGGGGGGGGGGGGGGTTAAGTCAAGGAAATGGCAAACTATACACAAATGGAGAAGAAAAGTCTGCTTTGAGTGTAACTTCATACCTATTCATGTATTTTAAAAATAGAAGGTGTCTTCAGATTTACCAGAATTATGGTTGCCATGACATTTTCTTAAGCAGTAGTATAGCAAAGTGAATATTTGTTCTCAGGGGATTATAGCCTGGAGCATATCCTTGTCCCCAAATTCCCCAAAAATGCATTTGGACAAACTGAGATGAACTATTATAGCCACACATTTTTGACAATAGATGTCCCATTCTTACTGTTATTAACCCAGATGCTGTTTTATTGTATTCTTGTTTTATCTGTAGAGTCGCAGAAAGCTTGAAAACAGAAATATTTTGTATACATTTTGGGATTTTTTTAAGAGTATAGTTTTGAGAATTACATTTTTAATCTCTGTGAGAGATGTCACAACTCTATATTATCTTGGGCATAACTCTAAGGATGTCCAGAAGAAGATGTAAAGCATATATTTCTAGAGTTGAAAATAATTCATCATTTTAATAGGCATTTGTATCAAGTCTGCTCTTCTATCAGGAATGAAACTAACAAGATTCAAGAGAAATTCTACTATAAATAAGACCACCAAGACTAAGACGTCTTTTTTTACACAGATGGTGATCTAAAAATGAATGATTATCCGTTTCTCACAATCAATTGGACTGAAGATGAAAAAGATCATAGTATTCTGCATAGGTGCCTCATCAAGGATAGAAAAACACAAGGTATGACCAAGGTTGATCATATCATGAATAAAATGGTTGTTTAATTCTGAACTATATACCAAATTAATACATAAAAATATAAAATCATATAGAGTTCTATGTGTCATGCATCTACTTGAAAACAGATACACACCACTATCCAATTCCTTTTCATCATTTTTTTTATACAACTACCAGCATTACTCCAGTCACCAACAGACCACTCACTGGCTCCTGAGAGCAGAAATGGATGGTTTACTCCCAGCCCATTGGAAATATGTTCTGCAGATGTTTCTTTCCAGCTTTGATTCAAAACTGCTGTTTTCTGAGCTAAGCTATCTTAAGCTCTTCAGAAAGGATGGTCTTTAGTGCTTTGTTCTGTTCTCATAGCAGCCCAAGTCTGATTGGCAGGAGCATTTGGCATTCCTCTCCCTTCCAGTGGCTGGTCTGGGCAATTATACATCTTGGGCTTATCATATTTTCTACTGATTAGTGTGCATGCACAGAGAGAGGAGGAAGGAAGGGAGAGGGAGAGAGGGAGAGACAGAGAGAGAGACAGAGAGAGACAGACAGAGAGACAGAGAGACAGAGAGGGAGAAAGAGAAGGAGGTATTCACAGAGAGTGAGAGTTAGTTTGCACTTGAAACAACAAATGTCTGTTAAAATCATGAACTATTTTCAACCCTAGAAATGCATGCTTCATATCGCCCCACTGGACACCCATAGCGTTTTGCTATGCCAGTAAGTTGAGAAAAGCAGGGTCCTTTTGTTTTCCCACCTACTGCCAACAGTATTGCAAAGCTTCTCTTCCCAAAAGCAGAAACAAAAACTTTACATTGTAAGTTAGAAATATTGCTAGTTTGTGTGGTTCAGCTTCATGGAAATGGTTTTCAAGAACCTACTGAAGAAAGCAGGGACAAATGAACAACTTGTTCCTATTCCTGCTTATTGTAGCATCATAGTCTTAATTGCATGATCAAGGAAATCAAAAGAAAATAGAAAGGGCCCACAGTATTGCACAAAGACTTGGCTCAGATAATTATAAACAGACACAAAGAGAAAAAGAAAGCCCTATGTTACTCTTTCTAGTGGTTGTCTAGGTATTTGCAATCCAGTGTGATATCCCTAATATATATACTATATGTACTCTCTCCCCCAATCCTGTTTGTAGCCCAGATCTGGCAGTCATCTAATCCATTTCCTGATAGGAATATCAACCACCAACCTGTATGATATGATCTGGGATAAAACATACCACAATCCAATGCCTTTATTTAAAACACATTTGAGGTGCATTTTACATGCATGACAAATTGCTATGAAGATGAAACCGAACCAGGCAACCATAGACAATGCTACTTCCTTGTTTCCCTTTTATCTCTTCTTCTCCATTATCTGCTGCTCCTTTTGTTTCTGCAATATTTCATTTTGCCCAGCATTACCTACAAATGCTAAATCAGAGCAGGCTTCTGCTGAGCCTTAGGCAACCATTTCCACGTAATTGGTCCACTCTTTCAAACTCCAGAGAGGTCCAGTAATCCCTGGTTATTTTGAAAATGCCCCTGGCCAGCTCAGCTTAGCTCAGAAGAGGCCTCATCTGAGCATGCTTAAGATAGTGTAAATTACTGTAATCACAACCATACCATGTTTTAGGATGCAAAATATCAGAATGATGTGATAACTATGCAACAAATAATAGAGAAGCTCTTAAAATTCTTATCATGAAATTCTTTTTTTAAATGATGTTTTTATACAGCCTGACTGTGAAAAAGCTACATTTAATTGCTGAAAAAGTGTTATATCTTGCTGATCAATGTCTGTCTGACTATCTGTCTGCCTATAGGAAATTGAAGATCCTGTCAGCTTTGAGAAACTGATTTCAGCAAGCATACAAATGTAATACTTGAATGACTTGATGAATGTGAATCAACGGCATCACTCTTGCCAATATAATCACAGTTGTTGTTGTCCACCTGTAGTGATGGCTCTTTGAACCACATTGTTGGGTAAGCAATTGTGATGAGAAAGCAGAAGTATTGGAGCTTCAATACTTAATAGACTTCATCAATGGTTCACAATCTATTAAAATGAGGCTCCGGTCCTTCTGCTTCCCTTAATGAATCAATTGGTGGCCAAAATGGATATATTGCTTGCCTGATGTGGATCAGCTGAAGGAAAAGAGACCCCAGATTTGAGAAATATTTCAGCTTAGAGTCTATTTGAGGAAGGAAATATATGAGGACAAACTGTTAGGTCTATACCTGCCTTTCCCAATGGAATACAGGCAGTCTGGTGAGATTCTTGTAAACTGGTGATCAATAATAAAGTAATCTATCTAACCCATTCTCAGAGCTGTTCTGGTTACTTGTGCCTGACACATCTTGACAATACAGGTAGTCCTTAATTTACAATCACAAATGAGACCAGAATGTAAATCATTGAATGAACAGTCATTAGGCAAAATGCCCACTTCTTTACTTAATCTAACAACCACAATTCTAGAACTCCCAAGTGTGGTTGCTAAACAATCCCCTGGGTCATTAATCAGACATAGAGAAAGTGATGCCTGCTAGGAAGAAATTGCAGTTGCCTGTGAACTTGTTTCCATCATGATCGTGACTATGGTGTGGTGGTGTGACATTTTGTGACATCAGAAGTGCTTTACAGGCATACAGCACCTTTCCAAAGCTGTCATCACTTCAAAATGTCATTAAGCAAGGACTACTTGTAGAGCCTTCTTTCTGATTTCATCTCCTGGAACTCATACAAAACTCCTAAATTGCTGTAGACAGCTTACTGCATTTCAAAAACGGGAATACAGTTGGAGACAGGCATGGAGAAGGTTGAGTTTAGAGTATGGAGAATTATACTTAAGTCTTGATTAATATTTCTTCTTCTCCTAACAGGATTAGCCCCTGTAATATTTATGGATGCTTGGAAAAGAACTGTGTTGAAAACATTATATCTTCAATTTACTCTCAGTGAAACAGGAACAGGCAACAGCATTTATAAAACAATACATAATGGATATTGAGTATCAGTCCAACTTGACAAATGTCATTCATATTTCTATTAACTAAAGTATCAAATATAGGATAAATATACTTTTGCATATTCTCATGCCCTTCCCATATCTTTGCTAGATGAAAAATACTGGAGTTTTATAAACTATTTATATTCATGTAGTAGCAGACAAAGTAGAAAGCATATATTACATTCTTCTTTATTGTACATACTATAGAGATAATCAAGCCTTGCTCATTCATTCATTACTTGGAAGATACCAGACAACACAAATCAGTTCTACATCCATTTATTATTTATTAATAAGTGTTAATTAGGCCAGAAACTTTCTACACTTACATTTTGAACTTAGTACTTAATTGTCCTATTATAAATATTTTAAAATAAAAAATAATCATGGAATCACATGGTTAGAAAGGTCCTTGGAAATGTTTGAGTCCAATCCTGTGTTCAGGGTAGAATCATCTGATCATCCAATATTTCCTTGAAAACCTCCAGGGATAGATTACCTATAACTCCAAGCTTATCCACTGCTTAATACCTCTCCCACTTTCCCAATTTCTTCATATTTTGAATAATATCTCCCTCTAGAAAGTTTATACCCATTGGTTATTGTCCTTCCCATTGGCCACTAAGAAAAATAAATCCATATCCTCTTCCTTGTTAATATTATTTTACCTTGATTAGACTATAAATTTAAAGATAAATCCAGATTATTTTAAGTTACTTAAGACAAGTTCAGTAAATTTTACATTGATTGATGGTTTTTAGAATTATAGATTTATTGTATAGTGCTTAATATTTTTGTATTTTAGTGTTATGCTGTAATATACTGAACAAATATAATAATAATTGTTTTACCCTTATATACTAACTTGTAGTTTTTCATTTTTGGATTGATTTACAATTATTTTATGGCAAATATATTTAAGGCTATACACTTAATACTATCAGTTAATACTGCATTAATTTTGTATCATCTACTTTATTGAGCCATGATGGCACAGTGGTTAGAATGCAGTAATGCAGGCTACTTCTGCTGACTGCCGGCTGACTGCAGTTTACCAATTCAAATCTTACAGGCTCAATAACTCAGCCTTCCATCCTTCCGAGGTGGATAAAATGAGGACCCAGATTGTTGGGAGCAATAGGCTGACTCTGTAAACCTCTTAGAAAAAGCTGTAAAGCACTGTGAAGTGGTAAATAAGTCTAAGTGCTATTGCTATTATATTTTATGCTGGTCAAAGACTGAAATAAATGAACTGAATTAAACTGAACTGAACTGAATAAAAGGATCAACATGTAAGGTAAATGAATTAAAACATAATTTTACAAACATTAGGTCAGTCATCACTACAAAAGTTGTAAGCTATGTATTATCATCCTCAACTTGTAGAATGGCAGTAGAACTTGACAGAAACAAGTTTCACCATTTTTGTGCATGTCTGCACAAGGTAATATCTCAACATACAACTCCTCTTATAACACAACCTTCTTGCAGTTATCCATCATTCATCAGTTTCCAAAGGTTCTCCAGAAGATAGAAACCTTGGTGGTTTTTCAGAACACCAACAAGGTTGGTGCTGATCAGGTAGAGCCCGATTCCAAAAGCCACACTCTTGGTTCCTTGGTGTTGACAGTCCTGCAAGCATAAGACCCAATTTGATACAGATGTGGCACCACCTTTCTGTTCCTTCCTTCTAGAATAAAGTCAGTTAAATTGGGAAAAATAAAGGATTTTTGTAAAAGTAAATTGTATATGCACATAGTTGAAAATAGCTTCTTGTGTTTATAAAAATGCACTTTGTAAAACAACATCTTAGGAGTCATAAAAGCTCACATCCATAATTGCAAAATTGCTTTCTAAGAGAAGTTTTTTAAAAAAAAAAATCACATAGGGGTTTATCAAAGAATTATTGGCATAAAATAAGTTTCTTTTCTCGTCCATTGGTGGCATACTAATTAACACCTTTAGATCCGCAGACGAAGATGCTCCAAATTATTACAAGTGGAAAGAAAATGCCTATGTAGAAAATATAATTTTACTACAAATATTAATAAACCAGTATTTTCAATTGCTCCTTCTTGTACATGGAAGCATAGAGACCAGCAACACAATGGGCCTTGTTAGTAGCAATCAACCTTCCTGATGATGTTGCATATGTTATTCTCCCCAGGATAATCAGATTTAATCATGTAACCAATGAGAAAAATGGCTGATAAAATTTATTTCATTTAAATCATATTTTCTACTTTTAAAACAACAAAGACCATTTGAAGCACAAAAAGAGCATATTATTCCAAAAGGTCTTGTCACTGATTTGTTACTACTTTAAAAACAAGTAGCATGCAATTTATCCATCCCAAAATGTATGTTCAAAATGCTCATTAAATTCATCAGAGGTTCTGATGATTGTTCCAAAATGAATAGATGAGATCTTTAGTTTTATTTTAAAAAAATCAATACTTTAGGTAAAAGTAAAGGTTCCCTCACACATATGTGCTAGTCATTTCCGACTCTAGGGGGCGGTGCTCATTTCCATTTCAAAGTCGAAGAGCCAGAAATGTCCGAAGACGTCTCTGTGGTCATGTGGCTGGCATGACTTAACGCCGAAGGTGCATAGAATGCTGTTACCTTCCCACCAAAGATGGTTCCTATTTTTCTACTTGCATTTTTTATGTGTTTTCGAACTGCTAGGTTGGCAGAAGCTGGGACAAGTAATGGGAGCTCATTCCATTACATAGCGCTAGGGATTCGAACTGCCAACCTTTCTGATCAACAAGCACAGCGTCTTAGCCACTGAGCCACCCCATCACCTTTCTATACTATAGTCCCCAGCTATTTAAATTATTGTAAAAAAAACCCTTTATTTTTCCAACTCTGTAACTTCCTTGTGTGAGTTAACATTATATATGAAAAAGATAGCTAACATTTTTTTTAAAAATGCACTATTTTGAATTAGTGTACTGTAGAAATTATACAATCCCAACAATCATATTAAAAGATCAAAATCAAAGCAAAGGTAATATGGGTTTCATTCCTCTTTCTCTTTCTTCCTGCCCCTCTCTATCATGGCTTGGTTAAATATAAATTTTATTTCAATCCCTGGAGTGTGTTCAGTGCTACTCTAAGGCTTTGAAATGTGCAGTACTAGGAACAACTATTAACCTCATGGAACCAGGAGTCACAGCATGAACAGCAATCAACAGCATCTGATGTGTTCCAAGCTCTGTGAGTCAATGGTTTAATTAAACAAGATTTGCATGTGGTGTGTAGGTCACATGCTGTGAAACAACTTGAGGCCAAGGCTGGCGGTACAACATTTCAAGGGACTTTGGTTAACCTTCTATCTGCCAGCAATGGCCAAGGGAAAACAAATGGTGTTGCTTGCAAGAGATAACAGCTTCAAATGATAAGAGCAATATGTAGCACCCAAGAGATACCCTCAGGGTTGGCAGATGCATTTGGGAGGATCTGAAAAGCCACTCAGGAAAGCAGTTTAGTATCTTGTTGTACAAGGATTTGGAGCTCTACTCAGAGGACTACCAACCCTGTCTTAGAGTAGTCATACTCCCACTTTATTCTGCCTAAACAATTCTTCTATTGGTAGTGACACAGAAATGGATCCCAATAAGGTGGGATTATAATGTATGTGTCTCCGTTGTAACACAATCCATAAAAATTCATACTGTTTCAAAGATAATCAAAGAAAAGACAATGGATAAAGAAGACTATGTGGGCTGTAGCTATTTTGACCAGCTGTTTTCTGGAAATTTTAAGTTATTATTCATACCTAGGTGATATGAAAGACTTTACTGCTGGTGGAAAGTTCTCACCAAAGGATTCCGCCCCCTTCCCAGGACTTGATATCAGCCCATCTGTGCCTATTGCTGCAACCTTCAAGCAACAAATGTACTGTCTCATATTAGGTCAGCAAAGAAAACTTGCAACCACTAAGAACTTTAATCTTTCAGTCTTTTTCTTATTTCTGTCCCTATTCACAAGCACTTTCTAAAATGGTTCTGTTCTGTCCCATTCAGATTCATGACTTGAGGGATAGAGAGAGAAATGAATCATATTCTTCAGCTTCGATGAATCCATTCCAAAATTTCCAGAGAATTCTTTAGTTCTCTTAAGGAAACCAGCTAACCGGATCCCATTTATTATCGCACGCTTTTAGGCTTCTAGGTCCTGTCAACAGCTTTTGCTAACACTGTTCACTGACTCTTAGATTTTGTTTGCTATGTATTAAAACATATTCCTGATATCTGTCAGCTCTCCTGACTTGTTGACCTCTCTTTCCTGAACATAACAAATGCCAGATCGTATTAAGAAGCTGTAGGAGTGAAACAGCATGTCATGTAAGGAAATGTTTCCACAAATAACATTCACTTAAAATCATCGCCATAAATGGTCTTGGAGTCTAATTCAGTGGCAAAAGCCCCATATCACCACTTTTCTGCTTTTATCATTTTTAAAATAATAGTTACCTTTCATCCAGATAAAGACTACTTTACACAGGTTGGGACATTTTTTTTACCAGCTCTTTTGTTAGATGAAAAAAGAGAAACTTCATCTTCCTTGCCCAGATTGGAAAAGAAGAAGAAGGACCAGTTTCTTTGATTATTTTATTTAACAAGGAGAGGGAGATTTTGTAGTAAAGAGTAATAAAAAGATAGATATTGTCAAAGGATTTGTGATCTCCCATTTCACAGGCAGTATTCATGTTATAGATTAAACTACATTTTTAAATTTAAAACACACATGGAGGAGAGAGAGGAGGGGAGCATTTTTTCCTGTCATCTAGCCATAAGGACTCTAGGGAGATAGGAAATCTCAAACAATTTATTGATTACGCATTAGCAAATTTGCAGATGACACAAACCTGGAACTATAACTAATACTTTAAAGGAGACAGTAAAGGGGAGCAGGCATTGAAAAGAGCAAGATGGAAATAACAAGGAGAAATAAAATGTTCTGTATCTTAATAGGTAAAATGAAAAGTACAACTATATGAGTAGAGAGTTACGGCTTGACAGTAGTACGTGAAGAAGATCTGAGTGTCATTGTTGACCACATGGTAAATATAAGCTATCATGGAACTGTTAAAAAAATCTTAGCTATGTTAATAAAAGCATAAAGTCTAGAGCACAAGAACTACCTTGCTCTGATCAGGCCCCATTTGAAATACTATGTCTACCACTTTGAAGACTATGAAAATGGAACAAGCTTAGAAGACTAATGATCTGGAAATCAATCCATATGTCAAACAATGAAAGGAAGTGGGTATGTTAAGTCAATAGAAGAGACAATGGAATGGAGATACAATCTAAGAGACAGCCACATAAAAGAGGGAATGAAGTTGTTCTCTATTGTCCCAGAAGGCAGTATCAGAATCTATGTAATAAAACTACAAGGAAAACTACAAAGTTTTGTCACTAGAATCTTATGATTCTATGCTTCCTGATTCCGAACTATCAGACAGTGGATCAGGTTTCCACATGAAGTTCTTTTTCATAGCAGATGTCCAAACAGTCTTCCAATGTTATAATTTCATGAAATAGTCACCACATAGTCAGTTATGAATATTTTTCTTCATTGTAGAAAAATGGTTGACGAACAGGCTGGACCTTTGGTCAAACTGGACCTATCATGATCTCCACATTTTTTTAGAAACATTATATTGGTATCCTTAGGTGATCGGAGTGAGGATGTTAGACCTGTTAGCAATGTTGCATACCTAGAATTTTTTTAAATTGACTTTATTTTGTTATTTTGGCAGTATATTCATTCATGGCTTATTTGACTGGCAAATGTATCCATGTTTAAATCCATGGTACCTTAATGATAAGTAAAATAAATAAATAAAGAAATACAGGACAGATTGAACAATATGCTTTGTAAAATCTCTGCCACAAAGGAAACTCTCGCTGGTGATGAAACATATCTTGTGTATAAATCTTTTAAAAAAATGTCTTCCTGAAAACCTGTATTCTTCCAAGCAGACTTCATTACAATGGAGATAATGCACAGAAGCAGCAAAGAAAAGCTGCTAAATGACAGGTAATAGTAATAAACCTGTCTCATTACCGGCTGCTGATTATCTAAGGGAGCACTCTAGTGTAAGAATCCCCAAGCATTACAGAAATTAGAGGAAGTATGTATAACAGTTTAATTTGAATAGAAGTAGCTATGGCTTGGCTGGTTGTGGCAATTGGAACACTTCAGCTAACAATGCTCATAATAGGCTCCTAATAGGAATGATGTCACTGTTCAAAATGCTTGGTTTGATTATGAGCCAGGGCTCCTTAGTTTAAACTACTTTCTCTGTCCATAATTAAGAATGAGACAAAGTTTTGATCCAATGGTCATTTCTCTGTCTGCATATTCAACATTATCAGGACAAGCCAGGGATGTTGGCAGCTACTCCTGAATCGTGCCCAGAATTTGCTCAATATCAGTCCTCACATTTTTCATTTAGAAAGGCTCCTTCTTTCTTCCTGGCTTCAGATCAACCCAGGCTTTGCATCTCTGGCTTGTAGCATAATTGATTGATAATTGGTCATCAAGTCATCGTGGACTCCTAGTAGATGGATTATGTAGTATAATGGAAAGTCTGTATTTTTTAAAAAAAGAGTTTTATTATTTTTCAATTACAAAAATAAACATTCCATCTTATGGAATGCAGTGTGTCTTCTTGGTACAAACATCTCTGTGCTACATTGTTCCTCTTTTGCCACATCTTTCATGTTCATATTAACATTATTTCCCTAAATTTAGTATTATAATATATTGAGCATTTAAACCTTATAAAACTCTCAATTTTTCTTCTTACTATCTTCTAGTAATAATATATCAACATTAAACATCACTATTCTTATCATACAGATACTAACAGTTTTATAGCTTTATCTAAGTGTATTGTCTACTTATTTTTTTAGCTTTCTTTATTTCCAAACTCCTTTTTTCCTTCAACCATTGGTAAAATACTTCCTAAATATATAATATTCAGTTTTCTCTTTCTCTTTAATTGCTAATGTTAATCTGTTCATTTCTGCACATTCTAATATTTTCCTTATCACCTTGTCATCAATAGGGATCTCTACACTTTTCCAATGTTGAGCAAAGACAATCTAGCTGCAGTTAATACATGAATGATTAAATATACATTCTCTTTATTATAAATTTCAGGTAGAATTCCCAGCAGAAATGTTTTCTGGCTTCAGCTCAATACTTTGTTGTATCGTCTCTTCCAACCAATTTTTGTCCAATACTTCTTTGCCTCTCCACATATCCACCACATATGATTGAAAGTCTGTATTTTCATTTTATGTTAACAACCTGTGTCATCAATGGAATTTAGTCCTATTCTTCAGGGATTGGGGTTGGGTGGATAGGGAGGGAAGCGGAGAAAGGATGTAGATAGAAGATGGACTTTGCTATGTTATCACTTAATCTAAATACATAAGTAATTATGTTCAGGTGTAGGGAATTGATAGTATGGCTGCTAATGTTTAATGCCAGTGATACTAGCTGTTTTAAAACCCTTCAGCCAATCAAGAGGTCCAATTATTATCGAGTTTTTAAGATTTATGATGATAAAAAAGTGGTAGGTATGATATCATAGTGACCATCTGTTAGGAATATAATCTAACGGTTGGGTTGGCAATATATAAATAATGTAATAATGCTGTACCTGTTTCTTTAAACCATGCTGTAAAATGTGATTGATTGCTGTTTCCTCAATCGGTCATAGATGGAGCCAGAATCACTATTAGATGCTGATCTGATCTGAGTGTTTGGAAGCTGGCTGTGAGAAGTGCCGGATAATGATCAGCATGAGCTACTGTAAGTTTTGCAACTGCTAGCAAACTTTGTGTACCGGACTGTTTGTATGAGTATGGACTATGTTATTTGGATTATCACTTAACTTAAAGACGTTGATGGCTGACTGTCTTAACCATGTATGATTTGGACTGTTTGATGGACTCTGATACCTCTATTTCCATGAAAGTAAAAGTTTAGTTTAGTTTAGTTTATTGACATTTATAGGCCGCCCTTTTCCCTGAGGGGACTCAGGGCGGCTTACAATCAATGGGAAGGGAGTGTAAGACAACACAAAAAAGAAAAAAAATGTGAATAATAAAAAAAACTAAACCGATAAAACACAACATTCATTCAGCATTCGGGTGGGGCAAAAACCTATTTAAACTGCAGTGTCTCTGTATGCTGGTTTGTGTGTTCTCCAACACCACTCTCACAACGCTTCTCTGAATGCACTCACTCTCCCAACGGGGAACTTACTGAACACCATCTGTTACATAATTCTGGTTATGAAAGAACTGATAATTATGGAACTTACTATTATTCCTACATACGTATACTGTACTGAGATAGCCCAAGTAAATGGTGAAGATGGCAATCATTTTAAATGGCAGAAGTTTTGGACGGGTGTTTAGGTGTAAGAATTGTATCATGTTACATTGTATGAATTAGAATTAGGTCAATTATGAAGTGGACTAATGATGTGATCCTGGATCAAGAATTCTGTTTCAGTCAGAGGTGGATTGCTCTGAGTTTAGCCCAAATCAGGTGAACTGGAAGAAGCAGCAGTGGGAGGCTCTGCCCCCCCCCAATGCATATGTGCATGCACAGAAGCATTATGCGCACACGAGCAAACCAGTAGTAAAAAAAATGGAAACCCACCACTGGTCTCAGCCTAGCACATCTCACAGATTCCTTACCATAATTTTTTTAAAAAAATGATGTACTCCAAGCAACTTAAAAGATAGGGGAAAATAAAAATTAAATAACTATATAGACCCCATATTTTACTCTTAATATGCCAAAACTTCCAAAACCTGAATTTTAACTGTAATTGTACAGTACAGTGTCCATCAAACATAATTTTATTTTCAATAAAATTGGAAAACCAGAGACTGTTGTTGGTTTCATGTAAGAGAAGGATTTTAATTTCTGAACTTTCATTCTGGAGCTACTTTCATTGTTAAATGCCAACCAGAAATCTGCAGTGCTTTCTCAATGCAATCTGTGTGTTGCTTGAAGATGCTAGATGGTCATATATTGTGCTTTTGCTGCTAGCAGCCAATTTGCAAGAAAGGCAATAATATAAAAATTGCTATTTACACTGAAACAAGTGGTACACTATATTATCGCTCAACACTGAGGTTGTTAGGAGGTTGGTAAATCAATAATCTGTTCTCATTCGGTAACTTCATGCACCATCAGCTTCCATCATTTTAATGCTTGTTTCCCTTTCTGCTCAACCTTTGCTGCCAGACAACCGCTCAAGTAAGGAAAAAGGTGTTCTATTTGATACTTTTGGCATGGGATACAAAATTTGCCTTGGGGTTTTTAGCAGTAATAAAGAGTGAAAAGAGAGAACAGAGGTTTTGAATAACTAGATTTCTTACGGTGGACATCTTTGACCATTTCACATTGATCAAAAAGTTTATATGGCAATTTTTTCAGCTACAGCAATCATGCAGTCTTGTAGCTCTATCTTTCTTGCTGCCCATTAGTAGTTTCTCTCAATTGGGAGCTCAGTCAGTAATCCTTAAATATAGTTGATGAAAAATAGCCACAAAAGTAATTCAATTTAAAAGTGAATTCAATCCAGTTCACGTTTATGACTTCTAAAGCATATATAATCAAGACTTTTGGATTTCTTGCTTTCAATTTCTACATTTTCTGTCTTTACTCTGATTTCCTTCTTCCCATTTTGCTTTATATTTAAAAAGTAGGAGAAACAAATAAGCAAATGATACCTTGAGATCTATGATTTTTTTAAAAAAACCTCATACGTTTCCATTGCCAATTGTAAAAATGGAGTCCTTTCAGAGTCTACGTTTATTCCACCTTGGAATGAAATTCTGCCATTAAAATAAGTCAGTCTACAGTAATGATAGAAACAGTTAATTCCACTTGAAGGAAAAAGAGAAGGAGAAGTATTTACAATCTTGGTGAGATAATTTTAACCTTTCTGGACATTGCTTAGTGCCATGATGGCGAACCTATGGCACACATGCCAGAAGTGACACACAGAGCCCTTTCTGCCATAGGTCAGATCTCCGTGGCATTTCTCTTGTGAGCGTCTGTTTCCCTGCAAACAACAAAACAGGAGCTCATGAAAGAAAAAGATCTTACTTCTTACCATGCTGCTGGTATTGGGATGCCCCACCTCCTGCCAGCCAGCTGGTCTTTGATCTCTGCTGTGCATGCCGCATGTCTGCGCAAGCACATGTACATGTCCATTCATGTGTGCACGCGCACATATCCATGCACACCTTTCAGTTTGAGCATGCACACATGCACAGTTTGGGCACTCAGTGTCTAAAAGGTTCGCCATCACTGGCTTAATGCTTTCCAGATTTTGGAAGGGATCCCAAAGGATGCAAGGAACTGTATGCAAAAAAATCTGTAAAACATTCAACAGGAATAGCTGCTTAAATAAAATCAAGGACATGAAATGGTAAGAAAGAGAGCCAATCCGATGTTGCAATTAAGGCATTACTCTAACAACTGAGAGCCCATGAGTTCTTGTCTTACCTTAGGTTCTAAGCCAGCTAGATAACTTTGGGCCTGTTATCCTCTGTCAGCTTTAGGAATAGGTAATGGCAAACCACTTCTGAAAACTGAAGACTCATCCAGGCAGTCAACAGGAGTCAAGACTGACCCAAAGACCCCCCCACCCCCCACCCCAAACACACATGGAATGCAAGAAGGCAAAAAGCAAATCACAGCAACTAAATATTACAAGAATCCTCTTCCAGCCCCTACAAGATCTGGGCTTCTGGCTACATACATATTTTTTACTCAACCATTGTGCTTTAAATAGAGAGGGCCTGAGTGACTTTTCTTTTTGACATGTCCAAACTGAGAAGTTGACACTGACATTTGATCTTTTTAGAAAGGTCAGCTGTGCCTGTAATTTTCAACTGTTTTCATCAAGATTGACAATTTAGAAGCAAAAAAAAAATTCAGAAAAATCTATGTCATGTGGAAATTTCCCCAACACTTTATTTTAAATGGTGATAAATAAACAACTCTTGCATGAAAACATTACTTTGGTAGAAATTTCATTCAGCTTTGGTGACCTAAGCCATTGGCTGATTTCAAAGGATTATCAGAGATAGTCAGAGCTGGGTTTGGGTCCTTAGCTGAACAGAAGGTGGGAGATTTGCAAGGCTCAGTCTGTGATAAAACTGACGTCTTACTCATCAACTCTAAATCCAAATCCCATGAAGTTGCTTGTCACCTCCCTAATTTCAGATGTGCTCAGATGAACTGTAGCTTTGAAAAGACATGAACACACTGTATTTCTGGGCAAGCTTGAAGTCTATCAGTAACACATGCTAGATTGCAGTCTTAACTTGGATGGTTACAAACTGGAAAGTTAACATAATAATAATAATAATTTAAAAATGTGTTATATAAATGGCCTGATGGCCTGGCAGCTCAATCTTCTTGCAAGAGGGTAAACAAGCATTCCGTAAGCAAGGTCTTGCATTAGCTCAGTAGTCTAGACAATGCCATAATAAGTTGTGCTTTCCTGCACTTGATACAACCTTTGCATACATATTCATATGAAGATCTGCATGTGCACCACTTGGCATTTGCATACATAGCTCCAAAACAGAAGGAGAGGAGGAGGAAGAACCTGTCACCTTTCCCACATCAACAATACACATTTCAAGCACATTACATGAGATTGTGAAGGATGAGTGACTGCCAAAACCAACCTTTCTCCAGAAGAATTGCAAATCAAACCCATAGGAAAATGTGGTTGTGGGGTCTATTCTTGATCTTCACAACATTTCCCAGAGGAAAAAGGCCAAGGAATCTTCCATAGTCCTCCAGCTTGCAGAATTTTATGTTTTATTTGTACATTAGTGCAAATAACTAAGAAACAATAACCTTAAATACCTGAGTGTTCTTTAAGTGGCTTTTGTAATTTTGCTGACTGTCATAGCACAAATTCTTCCTAGATGGATAGTTTCAAAAGAATAGGACCAGCATTTCATATGTTATAGTTATGTCTCTAAAGAGTTGGGGAAACAATTAGTGCCTCCTAGATAGACACCCTTCTTTTTTGCTGTTATAGGTACTCTATTAATACACTGCAAAGGGATAACAGGAACAAATCTGTGAATTATAGAGGCTCAAACATTTGTGGTTTGGGCTGCACTTCTACTGTTAATGAAGAAAAGTACTGCCTTCCAAGACTTTATCATGCTCATTTGGATTTCTTTAAATGGTGGTCTGATTGGTTAGGAACACCATTAAAATTTATGTATAGTCAAATCAAGGGTAATAGAAAAATGAAGCTACCAGTCAGAATCCTGCACATTGAATCAAAACATTCTCCTTATAGTGCACTAACATAATCAGTGATTTAAAATGCTTTCCCCTAAATCAGTCAGGGAATGAAGATACCCTAATAGGCAATGAAAGTCAGTTGCAGCTCTTTAGATCCCAAAAAAGCTAAATTATACCAAGTTATCACTGATTGTCACCTGCTATTGCTTAGGAGGCCCATCTATGCAGAAGCTTCTTTTCACAAACATATGCCACCTGGATGAAAGGGATGTTGCATGTGTAACCCAAGCCCACCCACTGAGGCCACATTTGCATAGCTTCATTTAGCAAAGAGATGACAGTGTTGAGCAGCAGTGCAGGTTGCTTTCTGTTTTTACTGCAAAAGATAACACTATTTTTATATCACATTTTTAGACCGAACAATAGGGGCCTTTCCAAACTATATCAATACTGCTCATTTTAGTTCTTCTCTTAAGCCTGCCCCTAATCTAGAGTGTATTTTCTTAATCGAAGTTCTTGCCCTTGGAAAAACATTTGTATACCATTGGTGTCATATCTGATTCCTTAGTTCTCAGGAACTGCTGCGTAATCAGTCTTCCAGATGGCTTTATCAGCCTCTTGCTAGAAATAATTTGGTTAAGTTGCACAAATAATTATTCCATTTTTACAATAAAAATATTTTAATTCATTTGCTTCCTCTGCTTATGCAGAATTTAGCAGTTTAATCACCAAGAAACACAAAATTATCTCATTTTTTTTTAAAAAGAACAACATTTTAGATTACTATTACTAATAGTGCTTTTATTCTAGTTATACTGCAGTTTTGCTCGGTAGACTTTCCTCACTTGTTGTTGATGTTGTTAATGACCTGCTAATTGTACATCTTATTAAACTTAAGTCATTCCATCATGATGCACCTGAGTTTCCAACTGAGAGCAGTTTGTGACACATAATGATTTCAGGTGATCAAGGCAACAGTTTTGGGGCAATGCTCATCTAAGATGCCTAACAGGGGATTAGATGTGGCTTGCAAAGCAAAGTCCTACCAACATATAATCAAGTCATATTTTCATATGAATTGTTAAATATAAGGAATATCACAATATAAAAAGTTACAACCAAGGCAACTCATACATCAAGTACCACTTTCTTGATGCCTCATAGTCTCTTACCGTAGGTGGACTTTAATTCAGTGATTGAATTTGAATGAACAAGGGAACATCTATATTTGAGCAATACATTGTCAGATCTGAGTTTAAGTTCAGAGTTCAGTTCCTGAAATCGAGAACATTGTCTAGGTAAAATCTCTATTAAAAATCATGAGGAACCAGAACACTCTAAATCGATTAGCTAAATTCTTTTGTGAGGCTAAGGGGTCTCCAGCGAGCAGTATAAATAAATTGAGTATTTCATCTCTTTCACTGGAAACCCAGTGAAGTGCCTTGGCTTTGAAAATCATTTATCAAGTAAGACTGGTGTGCCTTTTGTGACTGACTGGTTAAATATAATTGGCCTTGAGGAGTCATAAACACTTTGTAGAAGGTTTTACTATCAAAAATCAACATGTTTACCCTAATTATGCAGCTATAGTCTTCTTTTACCACATTCTCTCTATGCAGGGAAATCAACCTGCATTGAAGTATTATGTGTGAAATATCACACATAAGGTTTGATTGCTTCTAATTGCAAAAGTGTCCGTGGTCAAATTTGTTTCCAAAAACTTAATGATGCCTAGAGAAAAGTGAATTTGCAATATACAGTATCTATAAAATATATTGTTGACCAGAGGCAGTAGGGAACAACCCCATTTTTGTATCCAGATAATTATTTTGCTATTTTGTAAGGAAGAGAGCTATTTTGTTGTACCTCCTGCCAAATACTCCTAGGTCCTTGACACAAAACAAACAGAAAAACAGATTGGCTATCCTTGCAGGAGCAAGGTATTTGTTACAAAAACAAATGGTACAGTGGTTAAATTGCAGTATTACAAATAAACACTGCCCACAGCCTGCAGTTTGATCTTGATGGGGCTCAAGATTGACTCATCCTTTCATCCTTTTGAAGTTGATAAAATGAGAACCAAGATTATTGAGGAAAATATACAAATAATACTTACATTGTAAACTGCCCAGACAGTGCTTTAAAGCCCTATGGGGCCATATACACGTCCAAACGCTACTGCTATTAAAAGGATCAAGCTATTCAGGTAATTCATTCTTTATTAATTTCAATCAAATCTTTATGCAAAAGCAAAGTTCCTATAATCAGGCATCATAAAAATACATTTCTGTAAGGGGTATTTTTTTAAAAAGAGGTGTAAACATTGGCAATTCTTTATTGAATATACTTGAAATAATTTTGTCTTATTTTCTTCCTTGACTCAATAAACTATTTATCTTAAAGATAGAAGTAAAGGTTTCCCTGTCCAGTTGTGTCCGATTCCATGTCTCTGTTTTTTAGCCAAAGGAGTCAGCATTATCCAAAGACATTTCCATGTCATGTGGCCAGCCTGACTTTATGCCGAGGCACATATAATACTGTTAACTTCCCACTAAAGTGGTATGTATTTATCTACTTGCATTTGAATGATTTTGAATTGCTAGGTGGGCAGGAGCTGGGGCAAGTAATAAGAGCTCACCTCATTATGCGGCACTTGGGTTTCAAACCCAGGCTATCAGCTTTCCCAGCTTTCCCAGGCTATCTGACAAGCTCAGGACTTTAACCACTGACCCACCATGTAGCTATCAGAGGAGAACAAAAAAATCACTGCAAGGTCTAGCTGAGCCACTTGGACCAGTAGCCTATATTTTTTATTTGTTTGACAGGTCAGATATTATTTGAATTATTCTCAGAATGTCCAAATCATATCAAGAGAAACTTAAAATTAAGTTGACTACAGTAGCCATTTGCTACTTCAGAAATGTGTTTGGTGAAACAAGAAGAGATAGGATCAAAAATAAATAGATGCTGAATGAATACAGATTGAATATAAAAGTGAATGATCAGTTAAAAGCACATTGAAATAATCTAGTCATATAGAGAGAATAATAAAAATTATATTTAAAGTAAACATATAAAAGAGTGTATGGATGGATAAATCTAAAAAAGTATTGGTTGGATAAAATTGATGATTTCTAAAAAAAACAACACCCACATTTCAATATCAATGTAAGATGTATCCTGTAGACGGTAGATGGCAAGGATGATTTGCAAAAATTCAAAAGTATGGTGAATAAAATAGATTTAAGTTTAATTCCTTTATCTCTTTAATTTCTTTAATTTACTGTCTGTTTGCATTTTGTATAATGTCCCTACTCCAAAACAGAATAGTGTATGGAAGTTCCAATCAGAAGTGAAAAGTCTATAGTCATTATATTGACTAGTTACCATAATGAATAAGACTACCTTGAGCAGCTCTGGATGCAGAAGTAGATCTAGATTGAACTTCCAGGCTATAACTATTAGTCTTTTTATGCTCATGTTAAATTCAAATTGTGGTGATTTTAATTTTTTGTAAACTCAGCTTTTAAAAAAAAATCAGTTCCATTTATAGACCATAAATATATTCCAAATAGCAACACATATTTCAAAACATTCAGATTTCTACAAAATATATAGAATTGTGTGAAGTGTGATTTTCAGATCTTCTAATTAATGATGGCATACAAACTCTGCTATTCTGCACTTTCCTAATAGAAGTTGCAATTTACTTCTAGCACATTATAGTTTATGATGTCTTTCATTATGCATGCCATTTAACAAACTTAAGTAGGAAACATCACTATCAGCAAGTTATGGTGGGACGTGAAAATTAGTTGCAATTTATTTATGGTGAAAATCATGCATATTCAGTTACATGTTGCATGCATAAAGTTAATACACAAAATGAATAGTCATGCTGAAAATGTTGAAAGTTTTTTAAAAAGTATTTGAGCAATTATTTCTCCAAGTTACTGCTTATTTATGATGTATTCTACATCTCTCAAAAAATAGGGCTATTTCTGAAAAAATATTGAATATCAAGTTCTTCACCTCATTTTACAAAAATACCTATCTGTAGTTGTAAAAATACCTGCCAACAGATTAGCATATGCTCTAGCAACTATAGTAGAATCTTGTCTGAGACTTTGAAATATAGTGAAGAAAGGAGGAGGAGCAGGATATTTATTATGCTGGATTTTGACTATAATCACATTTATTTATAATGGAGCAACAGACAACTTTTTAAAAATCTGGGGCTTTACGGTGTTTCCAGGCTAGTTGGCAAGCTGCCAAAGAATCTATGGTGATGCACTAGGAGAAATGGGCCCAAATATTTTGTTCCCATTTTTCATTTAATTTGATGGAATGGAGAGGGAGAAGAGGGCCCATTCACTCCCATAAAAGCCCTCCAAATTGAAAAAAATTGCACCTCAGAAAATTTGCTGGGTTACTGCTATACTTTCATGGATCAACTGTAGGGTTTGCCAGGGGCTATGAGATATTCTTAGGCTGCAGGCTGCCCATCTCTACATTAATGGTGGTCTGTACAGGGGATGTTTGCCAAATACATAGTTAAGACAGAAAAAGATGTACAGCCATTGGACGTACTAAATTAATTGGTTGAATATTTTGATGTACACAAGGAGCTGCTTCTCTAGTTGGATTTAGAGTTGCCCTGTACAGTACAACTTACCATGGCCAACTCACTGCTGCCAACTCGCTATGGCCAACTTGCCGTGAGACATCTCATCCCTAGCCAACAGGTCATGGGACAAGTGGCCACATTACAAGAGTTGCTCTAATATTGAAGAAACGGTGGAATAGAATCATTACAGAAAGGATGCTAAAGGAGGGACAAAATGAAATGTGAATGACAAAAATTAAAATTATTTTAAAAATTATTTTAAATAATTAAATTGAATGATTGAATTGTCCTGGGGTGACTTATCCCATGGCAAGTTGATTGTGGTGAGTTGTCCTGCAGTGAATTGGTCATGGTGAGTTAGCCATGACGAGTTGGCCAGGGCAAATTATCCCATTTCACTGAAAACATGAATTGTAAATTTGAGTAAATTCAGGTATGTTTCTACTATGTGCCAAATTATCATGACATGGTATTTGTATCTTGTATATCTTATTCAATTGAGGCCTGAATTAATTTCATGCATTCTTATAGAATATCTATAAGATCTATGCTAGAACTTTTCATTTGTAAGGCACCGTTGTGTTGGATCCTTTTTAAGTACAGTTCTGGTCTGGGAATGTATATTAATGAATGCATAATACTATCCACTGTATTTATAATTACCACACATAACAATACATAGTATTTTAATTGTCGGAGAACCAGTTCCAACAAATGCCAACTAAATACTGAAATTGGGAAAGGAGTAAGAAGTCTGTATATTTAATGTACATGGGTGTGGACAAATATGTTGACTTTATGCTTCAATACCAGTGCTGCAGAATGGAGATTATTTTGCAAAACATTTTTTTAAAAGTAGACTCAATAAGGACAATTTATCCCCCCCTTGCCAATTTTATGCTTGGGGTCCCTCCCCAAATCCAATAATTGGGGGCACATCTTTGCATATGTATATGAATATCATAACATTTTTCACAGATATATAAATATGTTGGTACACAGTGAAAAATAGCCTTAAAGAACATTTTTCTGCTCATGGAACATAGTTCCTCTGCTTTAGTCAGAGAAGATAGGAAAGAGGGATTTGCTATGATATTATGTGCATTTCAATCACCAACAAAGTTGTTGTAAAAGGAATAGAACAAAATAGACTACAACTTCAAAATGGATTGAAGAGTATATTCAGTGCATAACAATAAACCAGAGATTACATTAAAGGTAAAACAAAATGCTGGTATAGATTAGCCCAACATTAAATTACTATACTCTGCTGTCTCTCAAGCTCTTTGAAAAGATTTTGGAAGATGTTTCAGTTCATACTAGATTACTGAAATTTCTAAAAAAATATTCACTGATGTGTATCCAATATTATGCAAATGCTGACATTTATTTATTTTGGTTCTAAAAAAAAAGATTGAGGTGGTATTTTCCTTTAATAATTATTAATAGTGGCATTTTAAAAAAATAGTTGTCACACTGAGTAATAGATTAACAGATTAACAGATTTGGAAGAGACTTTATAGGTCATCTAGTCCAACCCCAACCCCAATAACAGCCCAATAATAAATAGGGTCCTACAACTGTTATTATTGCAACTCCATAATGTGAACCCAAGGTCACTGAGAAACTCTGTAGTTGAGTAGAGACATGAAGCCAAATCTAATTAATCCCTATACTACAGGGATTTTTTTTTTTAAAAAAAATGTTTGATTTACATATGCTACATTCACTCCAAAGTAGGCTGCATGGGGAAATGCAGTTGAATGGTTGAGGATCGGAAAATCTTACCAGTATCTTACCTTTTTTTCAGGTCTATTCTTCCTCTACACCATTCTGAAATATAAGCAAGCCAGATATCCAAGAAAGAGCTTTTTAAATTATTGTTTCCAGATTTGGAATTTTCCAAAATTCAGAACATGCTAAGATTGAAACAAAACTATGGAGGCAGGGAGATCTGTATTCAGGAGTTTATTTAGATGCCACAAGTTTTAAATCACTCCCCTTTACATCCCAAAGCATGGTTTCATTTCCTCCAGTTGAATCATCAGTGGCTTTACAATATGATTTACAAAATGCTTTAATGGCATGGTTTACAAATGTCCTTTGAGGATTTTAAAAAACACAGTTTATAATACCATTGTTAAACAATGCAAATATAATCAATACATAGTGTATGTCAAGAGGGAAGAAAGTTTAAAAATGAAAAGCAAAGATGGAGTCCTACATACATTGGGCTGCCTTTGTTTTTACTTTTTTTCAGTGGTGAGGAATTGTACATTTACATTCATTTTATGTATGAAGGGAATTCACTTCATTGAATTCACTGAAGTAAACAATGCACTGAATAATTCTACTGTGTGCATCAAAGCTATTGGATCAAGAGTATTTTATGTTGCACTGCAGTGTTATCACCTATATCTGGGCAAGTGTTGATGTCTAATGTATATTAAACAGTGTGCATATAATCCTAGACCTTTCATAATATTAAGTAATATCTTTTTAGCACAGTGATTCTTAAAACCTATTTGGAGCTAGATGCTGCCTATCCTTTCTTCCTTATCGGTATCCAAATGAAAGCATCTTCAGTAAAGACGAAAAAAGTAATGATGGCACACAAGATTGTGTAAAGTTCCAACTGGAAAAAAGTCATGGATTTTTTTTTGTACATGTAACTGGAGTGAGATTGTTGTATAGAGAAATACAGAAAGACTAATCATAACCACAATGAAGTAATGGTGGGTGAATTTGCTGAGATGGGAGAAGGGAGTTCTTTGATCAAAGAAGACACAATATCTGATTGGAAACTATTTTTTGAATGAAAACAGAAGAAATAGACCAATGAAATATAGTTTTGATGTTTAGAGAGATTAAATTATAGAAACAAGAGAGTTGTAACCATAGAGTATGAAATAAATTTAACTGGAAATTATTGTACTTATAGCTGCCGTAAAGAAAATCGGAAGTTTGCATCTTTTCTTATCTATTTTTTTCCTCTTTTTTGCATTTATAGCTTTTGCTTTCATTTCTTATTTACCTTTTTTCTTGATATTGTTCTGAATTCGTTTTAAATTATCTTTTAAAAAACTTAATAAAAATTATACAAAAAAGATTGTGCAAATTTCTATCTCATTTTATTGATATACATGACAAGTGTTAAAAGGTGGGTGGGATTGCAATTGCACAGCTGTGGCAGCCATCTTTATTTTTTCAAGCTGCTCTCCTCTCTCCCATCCCAGCAGACCACTCTGTCATACTGACCACTCTTTCGGTTTTTTTTTTTTTAATGAGTCAGGTTTTATTTCTTGGTTTCAAACATTTTGCACTTCTGTGCAGGATCTCGTTTTGAATAGTTCCCCAGTTTTATCAAAGATAATAAAAGATAATAAAGCAGAATAAAGACCACAAATGCTTTGAAAACACAGCGACTCAAGACAGGGGCAATAGTGCCAACAAGCCACTTTCCTTCTGCTTTATAGGTATGTCAGGATGCAACAAAGGACTTTTCTCAAAAGGCAGAGAGGTATGAATTTAATACAGTATGTGTGTTGAAAACAAGGAAAATTAGCTAGAAGGAAAGATTGAAAACAATTTACAGATCTTATGCCTTGCCTGATTTTTTTGCCCTGCCCAATATGCAGCTGAAACCTAGGATTTGCCTGCTCCAGCCTTAACCATAGATGTATGTAAGAAACATGGCACGACAAAACCGCGCTCGACTAAAGCGCGCCCGATTAAACCGCGTCGCTGACGTCATCAACAGGGCGACAACAGCGAGCACGGAGAAAGAAGGGCGCTTTAAATAGCGCTTTGAAAGCAAGCCGATTCAAGTTAAGGTAAGGGTTAGGTTTAGGGTTAGGTTTAGGGTTAGGTTAAGGATTAGGGTTAGGGTTAGGGTTAGGTTTAGGATTAGGTTTAGGGGGGTTAGGTTTAGGTTTAGGGGTTAATTTTAGGTTTAGCGTTTACAGCGTGCTTTTTTCTCCGCGCTGTTGTCGTGCTGTGATGACATCAGCTACGCGATTTTGTCGAGCGCCCTTTAGTCAAACGTGGTTTTGTGGTGGAACCTGTGAGAAAGACATGTTTGCATGTGTGAATGTGTGTCAGAAAGGCCAGACCCCACATTCCCCAAAAAGGTCAGGATGATGACAAAAAATTAAATTCATATGAATTAGTAACTACCAAATAAAATTAATTGCCTGAAAAGTAAGGCACTGATTTGTAAAATTAATTGCTTCCCTTATTTGCATATACAAACTATTCTCTTTTATACATGGATACTGACACCAGACACAGTTAAAACACCATAAAACTTCTCTCGTTCCAGGAGAAACCATGAAAAACCAAACCAAATGAACAGAATGAAGAAGGGGTATGTCAAACTGGAAAGGGAAGGAAAAAACAAAATCTCTCTCTCTCTTCGTGTATATCTCTCTGTGTGTGTGTGTGTGTGTGTTGCGGGAGGAAAACAATTCCTACAAGGTATTAATGCTTAAGATTTCAAAATATTCTTATGTCTTTATGAAATTCTACAGATGCTAACAGCTGTTCAAGGGAAAGGAGGCAAAAGCATCCTGTCTGAGGGGTCATGTATTGCAAGTGGGTGCCAGTCTCTGCCTTTGCATGTTGAACCTGAGGTTCTAGAAAAATAAGGGGAAAAAGAGACGCTGCATCTGTGGACTTCGTTCCCTCAATGAGTCAGGAGGAAGAAGCTTTCAACCCTTTTCCAGACTCTGTTCTAGCCATTTATTTGCATCATTTACAGTAAATGCCTCCACCTCTTGCCTGCCTGGTCACTTTCAGCCATGGCTGCATCCCTTTGCTAATGTAAGGCAAGCTTCCATTTCAAAGGTAATCTTTGTGGAGAGTGGAACCTTTGGCTTCCTTTCACTTATATCCAGTGATTACTATTTTTTTTTAGATGTGCCATATTGCATCATTTACAGATTTGAAGATCTGGTTCAGCATTTCTTGTGGCTGTGCAGGAGATTTCACTTTTCAGTTCCCATACAGTCATACATTGTACGGTATATGCTATGCAGAAGGAGGAGAATTGTGCATGGAAACCAGTTGAATATCAGCAGCTTTCAGTTCTAGGCTGAGACAGGACTTGTATTAGTAATATCAAAGCCTTAGCCTAGCAAAATCACAGCAGTTACCTCTCCTTCAAGCTTAACTTTTACACACAGTTCAAATGTTTAATTACAATTTTGGCCCAAGCTCATGATTTTAAGTAGCATTTTACAGACAAGTAACTTAATACATTACATTTGGGTGAGTGTCAGAAGAGGAATAATAGAGGCAAGGGGTCAATGTATTACACTGAAAGAAAATTGGAACCGGGAGGCTACTACTCTGCCTAATATGATCTACTGAAATTATAGTTAACTACAGTGACATTTACATCTTTCTTACAACTTGTAACATGGAAACAGATGAATAACTTGTTCATTACATTGTTTGTGATGGAGAATGGTAGATGTTATTACACCAAAACAACTAATCAGGAGATAGATTATAAACTCAAGTACATTGGTGTAAATAATATGAAAAAAAAATCACTTTTCACGTACAATCTTGTAAATGTAAAGCCCTTTGATTGCTTTATTGAATGCTACACAACCCTGTATGAATTCCACCTACATTCAATATTTATTGTTTGATTTGTAAACTACACCATTTTGCTGAACTTAATGTGGCCTGGAGTTCTCACGAAGCTCATGATTACTACTGATGAAAACAATATAATGCTCTATTTCTTCTTCCACTCTGAAATTTTGCTGCTAGTTCATTTGTCTGCAAAACAAAGTGCTTTTTGCCACTTCATTAAACTTTTGACATTATTCCTTATTTATTTATTTTCATAAAGATAGGCTGGGATTTGATTATTTTCAGCCTGTAGAAGTTCAATGTACCTTGGAATGTTTTACAATGTTTGACAGCTATGAAATATAAGTACTGTGCAATTTGACTGTACATACATACATATTTTCATAAATACATCTGACAGGGACCTCCGGAGTAAATAGCCAATAATAGGAGACAAAACCACAGGCAGCCTTATTTTGTAGAACTTTGATCTAAACCTAAAATAAAACAGGAAATTCCATTGTGATCTTTCTACAAAATTAAACAAATCAATACACTGCATTTTACTGATGGAATAATTTTAATGCATTTGCAAATGATTTGACAAAAAAGGGTGTAATTTACAACACTCAAAACTTTTAACAACCATTGATTTATATGCATTTTACTGTAAAAGTAGAGAGAAGCCTAGCAAGTGTAGCGATAGGTCCCAAAGGCAACTCTCAAATATCTTCCTCGGAGACTTTGATCATTGTCTGTTGTACAAAACTTCCACCTCTTACTTACACTGCATTTGTTTGGAAAGTGGAAAATTGCATCAGTTTTCCTCACAAAAAGGATTGTCCCAGTTTAATACTTCAGTTATTGCGAAGACATTCTAAATCCACCGAGCAACAGACATTTCCATTCTATGTAGGATGGGAGGAAAAAGATAAAAAGGAGGAATTAATACTAGTAATACGAGTGAAGAAAATAAATCTTCTCATATGGACACTAACAACCTGAATATTTAACATGAAAATCTATTTCTAATATAAGAGAGATCAAACAAGCATTTTCACTTTTCTCTTAAGATTTTTGTTTCATTCATTCATGAAGGAAGAATGTTGCAAATGTGTCCTTTCTCTACACATATAAGAAATCATATGACCAAATCCTCTTACACAAAGAACATTGCTATCTGCAGTTATAAGTTACTATCTGCAAAGAAAAAAGAATGGGGCATATATAATAGGATGTCAATCTGGAAAAGATATACAAAAGGGGAACCAAAGTATCTCTGTGTTGCCCCATCTTCTATATGAGGAATGGTACAATATTGGTACTCTGATTTAGATAAATGGAAATAAGGGGAACTGGCAAAATACTCTAAAAGTATAGGTGGTATAAAGCAAGAGATTACCTGAACTTTTTTTTATTTTTTTTTTCAGTAGAATAATGATAGAAATAGCTAAATATTTTAAAAAATAAAACAGATCAAAGGAAGGCCCTCTTCACATAACATTCAATGGACATCTGGAATTTGTTATCCCATGATATAATGAAAGCAACTCACTTAGATTGGTTTAAAAGGAAATCAGACATATGAAGTACAAGCATTATGTTATAAAAACGAAATGCAATTTATTCTGTTCCTGTATGTCTTCCCATAGGATTAGCTTTCGATGAATTCAGTACAGTTTAGGGTTTTAGGGTTTTATTAACACTTATAGGCCGCCCTTTTCCCTGAGGGGACTCAGGGCGGCTTACATAAAATCAAGGGAGGGATATACAAACAATAACACAGACAAAACATAGAATAAAATAATGAGCAACATTCATTCATCATTCGGGTGGGGGCAATTATCTTTGTCCCCAGGCCTGACGGGCTAGCCAGGTCTTAAGGGCTGTGCGGAAGGCCTGGACGGTGGTGAGGGTACGAATCTCCATGGGGAGATCGTTCCAAAGGGTCGGAGCTACTACTGAGAAGGCTCTCCTCCTTGTAGTTGCCAGCCGGCACTGGCTGGCAGATGGAACTCGGAGGAGGCCTAGTCTATGAGATCTAATTGGTCGCAGGGAGGTAATTGGCAGAAGGCGGTCTCTCAAGTACGCAGACCCACTACCATGGAGGGCTTTATGGGTGACAAGTAGCACCTTGAAGCGCACCCGGAGATCGACAGGTAGCCAGCGCAGCTCGCGGAGGATAGGTGTTATGTGGGTGAACCGAGGTGCACCCACGATCACTCGCGCGGCTGCGTTCTGGACTAGCTGAAGTCGCCGGATGCTCTTCAAGGGCAGCCCCATGTAGAGCACATTGCAGTATTCCAGCCTAGAGGTCACAAGGGCCCGAGTGACTGTTGTGAGAGCCTCCCGATTCAGGTAGGGTCGCAACTGGCGCACCAGGCGAACCTGGGCAAATGCCCCCCTGGTCACAGCCGTCAAATGATGGTCGAAAGTCAGCTGTGGATCCAGGAGGACTCCCAAGTTGCGAACCCTCTCTGAGGGGTGTAGAATTTGACCCCCCAGCCTGAGCGATGGAGCACTGGTCGAATTGTTGGGAGGAAAGCACAACAGCCACTCGGTCTTCTCCGGGTTGAGTACAAGCTTGTTAGCCCTCATCCAGTCCATAACGGCCTCAAGACCCCGGTTCATCACGTCCACCGCTTCATTGAGTTGGCACGGGGCGGACAGATACAACTGGGTATCGTCCGCATATTGATGGTATCTTATCCCGTAACCTTCGAATGATCTCACCCAGCGGTTTCATGTAGATGTTGAATAGTAGGGGGGATAAGACCGAACCCTGCGGCACCCCATATGTTAGGGGCCTAGGGGTCGATCTCTGCCCCCCCACTAACACCGACTGCGACCTGTCCGAGAGGTAGGAGGAGAACCACCATAACACAGTGCCTCCCACTCCCACCTCCCGCAGTCGTCGCAGAAGGATACCATGATCGATGGTATCGAAAGCCGCCGAGAGGTCGAGGAGAACTAGGATGGAGGGATGGCCTCCATCTCTGGCTCTCCAAAGATCATCGGTCAACGCGACCAAAGCGGTTTCTGTGCTGTAACCAGGTCTGAAGCCTGACTGGAAGGGGTCGAGATAACTTGCTTCTTCCAAGGACCGCTGAAGCTGGAAGGCCACCACCTTCTCAACAACCTTCCCAACAAAAGGGAGGTTGGAGACTGGACGGTAGTTGTTAAGGACAGCTGGATCCAAAGATGGCTTCTTCAGGAGGGGTCTCACCACCGCCGCTTTTAGCGTGGCGGGGAAGTGCCCCTCCCGAAGAGAGGCGGTAACAACCGCCTGGATCCAGCCTCGTGTCACCTCACTGCTGTTGACAACCAGCCATGAGGGACACGGGTCCAGTACACAGGTGGAGGCACTTACAGCCCTCATGGCCTTGTCCACATCCCCAGGGGCAACATCCTGAAACTCAACCCAGAGGTGGTCTACCTCATCCTCTTGTGCCTTGGCTGGAACTGCGGGGATGGAGTCCAAATCCGACCGAAACCGAGCAATTTTGTCCGCTAAGAATTGGGCATAGTCCTCAGCTCTACCCTGCAAGGGTTCCCCCGTATCCCTCCTATTTAGGAGGGAGCGGGTTATCCTAAACAGGGCGGCTGGGCGGGACTCAGCGGACGCAACCAAGGTGGCAATGTGAGATCTTTTCGCGGCCCTAAGTGCCCTGATGTATTCCTTGGTGCTGGTTGTTAACATTGCTCGGTTCGATTCGGACTTGTCGGACCTCCATAGGTGCTCTAGGCATCTCCTCCGGCGCTTCATCTCCCGGAGCTCCTCGGTAAACCAAGGGGGTCTCCGGGATCCGCCGCCTCGGAGGGGCCATAGTGGCGCAATCCGGTCAAGGGTCTCCGATGCTGCCGAGTGCCAGGCAGCAACCAGAGTCTCTACCGGACTGTGGGCAAAAGTATCAGGAATGACCCCAAGCTCCGTCTGGAACCTTAACGGCTCCATAAGTCGCCTGGGGCGGAACCACCTGGTCGGTTCCTCCTCCCTACAGTGGGGGTTTGGTCTCCGGAAGTCGAGCCTCAGTAGGCAGTGGTCTGACCACGACAGGGGTATGATCTCGTTACCCCTCAGACCAAGATCACAAATCTACTGCTCCGAGAGGAATACGAGGTCGAGCATGTGACCTGCTGAGTGGGTTGGGCCCCGGATTACCTGGGTCAAGCCCATGGCCGTCATGGAAGCCATGAACTCCTGCGCCCCATCAGAGTGTTCACCGAGCGACAGCAAATTGAAGTCCCCCAAGACCATAAGCCTAGGGAACTCCGACTCGAGGAGCGAGGGGAGGGCTGCTGCAACGCTGTTGGGAGGCAGGTACGTTAACAGCAGACCCACTTGACCCCTGAGGTCCAACTTTACCAGCAGAGACTCACACCCGACAAGCTCCGGAGCAGGGATCCTATGAGGTGCTAACGACTCCCGGATAACAATAGCCACACCGCCACCCCTTCCCTGGGCTCTCGGCTGGTGCAGCACCTGAAATCCTTCTGGGCACATCTCTACGAGGGGGACTCCTCCCTCCGGGCCCAGCCAGGTTTCAGTAATACATGCCAGGTCTGCCCTCTCGTCTAAAATTAAGTCCCGGACGAGAGGAGCTTTGTGAACCACAGACCTGGCATTTAGCGACAGCAGCCTGAGCCCAGGGTCCTGATTACTTGCGCCATCTGGCCTCGGAGTGGGACTCATAGGGCCGGAAGGAGGGATCTCTGTAACGTAGCGAACCCTCCTTCCCCGGTAATGGCCAGCCCTAAAGTCCCCGCCATATCTGCCCCTCCCTGTTACGACCGTAATGCTCCGACCCTCTCCCCTCAACCACCCCCGTGTCCCCCGCATTCCCCGGCAGGTCCTCCGAATCATACATACCCATGCACTCACCCAGGCAATCCCCACGTAGCAGTTAAAACACAAAAATTACAACAATAATAATGGCAAAAAGTGGGACATTCATTCATCCCATACATATCCCATGCATATCCCGTACAAAGAGAAGGAAGAAAGATGAAAGAAAAGGAAGAAAAAGAAGATAAATTGCGCAGTTGATTAAAAGTGCAAGATCAGATAACATAACTGGCTCTCAGCGTTCAGGGTGGTTGAAGTGGCTGGAGACCAGTTGCAGTTCAGATAAAATATATGGAGGAGTGTCTTATATCCCCCTCTTCTTCTGTAAGTTTGAAAAGGTCCAACCAGGCCGGAACAGTCCAAGATGGCAAAGGGTTTTCTTGTGCAGGCACTGTCCAAGGCGATGCCCCAAGGGTAGCAACAGAAAGTAATAATAGTGGCAATAATCAAAGCCAGGTGGAAATGTGCCAGCAAGCCTAGGAATCCAAAGGCCGTGGCAGGGAGAGGCCGGATGTTAGAATGCCACAATGAGGAGTAGTCCAGTGCCAAGCAGAAAACACAGGGGGAAGCTTCACAACAGTGGGGACAGGCAGAGATGGAGTCACCTCTGTGGGGCCACCTGACCAAACAAGAGTGGAGGAGGGGGGGCAGTAGCGGGGCAAAAACGAGGCCGAACGAGGAGGAGAGCCATCCGGAGGGACTGCCGCGGCACCAGGCAAAGCCAGCCGCCCAGCTTTCTCAGTCCCAACAGTAATTCTGTCCGTCCACTCTCCCTCCGAAGCAACAATAGCCCGGCAAAGCCCCCAGAAGGCACAGCCAGCACGCTCACCCTCAACAATATTCTTATTAGTCCGCTCTCTTTCCGGGTCAATGGCGGCCGAGCAGAGCCCCCAGGAAGCGCAGCCAACAGTCCCAATGATTCCTCCGTCCGTCCGCTTACACTCCGGGGCGGTGGCAAACAAACAAAGTCCCCAGGAGGTGCAGCCAGCAGAACGAGGACACCGAAGCCTTTGGAAAACGCCAAAGGACGCCGCCGCCAGAGGAAAACGCCGAAGCATGCTACCGCCGCTCCCAGCATGGCATCGCCTCCCCCACCGCCGAGCAGCACAGGCAGCACACAGACCTCCGGTGTTTGAACGAGCCGGGGCCGCCCGAAGACGGCGGCCCCCGCAAAGGTCTGGCTCCCTCGGATCCCCCAGACTCCGGACATCCCTGAGGACCTCTTCACAGAAGGTGCAAGTTGATATTTTGAGGTTTCCAGCGTTTTTTCCATCTAAGTTAGAACGGAGAAGAACGCCTAGCAGCCATCTCTGATCTCGCACATGCGCACTTATTCTTGTGTTCTTATTTCAATGGCAAATTGGCAACAATAAAGGTGCTATGTTGTTTCAGTTAACATACTGTCAGGATGGATGCATTATTTTTATGCTCAAGAAGTCAGATAAAATGTACTTAATCTTAAAGAATTACGCATGGATATTTTTCAGAAACATTCATTCTTCTAGTACAGAACGCGGCCGCGCGAGTGATAGTGGGCGCACCTCGGTTCGCCCACATAACACCTATCCTCCGCGAGCTGCGCTGGCTGCCTGTAGATCTCCGGGTGCAATTCAAGGTCTTACTTACCACCCATAAAGCGCTCCATGGTAGTGGATCTGACTATCTGAGAGACCGCCTCCTGCCAATAACCTCCCTGCGTCCCATCAGATCGCATAGAGCGGGCCTCCTCCGTATTCCATCCGCCAGTCAGTGCCGACTGGCGACCACCCGGAGGAGAGCCTTCTCAGTTGCTGCTCCGACGCTATGGAACAATCTCCCCGTGGAGATTCGTACCCTGACCACAGTCCAGGCCTTCCGCACAGCCCTTAAGATCTGGCTAGCCCGTCAGGCCTGGGGATAAATTTTCTTGCCCCTCCCGAATGCTGAGTGAATGTTGTGTTTTAGTACTTTTTGTTATCTCACATTTTTTTTCTGTATTTTGTCTTTCACTCCCCTTCCCTTACTATTGTAAGCCGCCCTGAGTCCCCTCAGGGAAAAGGGCGGCCTATAAATGTTAAATAAAATCTAAAATCTAAATCTAAAAAATCTATGATTTTCTATTAAAATTAATTTAGCTTGCTGGGGGCCACAGCCAAACCTTACAACCTTTTAAAAGATTACAAGTTATATAAGACATTATTAAAAAGTGTATGGGTATTTTTTAGTCTTTGTTTTTGCAGGGTTTTCCTCCACTACAGAAATAGAAAATAGAGCTGAGTCCAGTTTTGTGGATTTATAATGAACATGGGCATAGTCCTTTGGATAAACAATGAATAGCATCTGCCACCTAATTCTGAATAAAACTAGATTGTTGTGGTGGACATTTCTATCATTGCCAGGATTTTGAAACTCCTTAATGTCAACAGAATGGAGCACAGTGAAGGGCAAGTAAGACATCAAGTATTTACTCAATAATGTTTTCACTGTTTTCACTGTTTTCTTGGCTTATTTTTTCCCTATTAGATAATTTACTTTTAAATAAATAGGAAGATTGGCAACCAGTTCAGTGAATTAAGAAGATCTTTAAAATCCTTTTTTTGTTTTGTTAACTCAATGCATTCTGCTTTTTATGATTAATCCTTTATCAATGATACACTGAGTGCTAATTGTACAATTTTCACAATTTCTCTGTACACTTACTGACATTAATGTCTTAATATCTATTTATTTTTAATGATTAATTTTAAAAATTGGGGGAAGGGTCAACAACACCATCTCCTCATTAATTTGGAAATATCACTTGAAAGCCATATCTTCCCTGACCTTTGTTCTTCATGATTCACCATTTTTAGAGAAAAAAGAGAGGTTTCTTCCATTTGCCAATTTAATATAAATAAATGGCATCCACAACTTGGATTCACTAAAAGTTAGGTTTATGTGCATATGTTACAGTATATGTGACTAAAATGCATGCCTATAATAAATGTCACTATCCTGTATGCATATCTAAAAACTCTGCAAAGTATAAGAATACTAATTTAAAGTTATAAAGAACAATTGAATAGTTCTGGTTCAGCTTCCCAGGATAATAAGCACAAAATAGGTTTTGCATGATTTTATTATGGTATACTCATTGTACTCCCCCACATTATTTCTCTTTGAAATTAAAGTTCTTTTAAAAAGAAAACTCTGTCTCATATACACTTTATGCACGTTTTACTACTATATAAATACCTTGCATTTGCAGGTAGTACAAGGCGATCCAAGCATTGTCCATACTGAACCACTTAATCGTGTTATTCCATAGTCATCTAGACAGGTTTTTTGCATGTCATATATACCATTATCAGCCAAACAAGGGTCACTGACACAATGAGGGCAACATTCTCCTTCTGACATTGTTGTGTAATCACAGTTCAGGGCTGGACACGCAAGTGGCCAACAATCCACTTCACCTTCCTAGGAAAAGCAAAATAGATCCATAAACACACAAATTGGCACACATGAAAGGCAGAAAACATCAAAAACAACTTTTTCTGCAATCAAAATATTAATGTTATAATCAAATAATTATCAAAAAAATATTTAGACTGCAATCTTGACCCAACAATTATATTAAACCAGGACAAAATTGGATATACACATACATACATACATACATACATACATACATACATACATACTTCTAATTGCATCACTGAACGAATTCTAACTCAGTTATGTCTGTATAGTATGTTAAAAATGTGCTAGAGTAGAGTATAATATAATAGAATTCTTTATTGGCCAAGTGTGATTGGACACAAAAGGAATTTGTCTTTGGTGCATAGTATAAAGTCTGATGAATGCTAATAATTAACAATGCACACACACACACACACACACACACACACACAGAGAGAGAGAGAGAGAGAGAGAGAGAGAGAGAGAGAGAGAGAGAGAGAGAGAGAGAGAGAGAGTACATATCCTATTATATAATTTGGCAAACCAAATGATATAGTGTAGAATCTGGGTGGGTGTGGACATGGTGGGCATGGCCGGGGGCTGTGACATGCAGCACTCGGCTGTCTGCATCCCACGCTTCCCCCGTGTCCCATTTTGGGCCTAGTAGGCCTCCCTGCACTTACTTGGGAACCAAAATGGGGCATGTGGAGACTCTTGGATGGGGCGGTGCAGGAAGGGGTGTGGCCAGTCAGCAATTTAACAACCAGTTTGCCCGAAACGGCCTGAATTGGCTGAATCCCAACTGTAACATTCTAAGATTTTAGGATAAGGAATATTATCATTTCTTTAAAGAAGCAGTAATTTACATTATAGAGATTAAGTGTTATTTGTAGTCTGTGTTTTACTCAAACTCAGAACTTTCCAAACAATTTTGAAAAAGTGCACCATCAAATATCTTCATATTTGCACATTATACTTCCTGCTATTATAATGTACTATCTGAGGAGTTTGTTCTATTTGGAGTCCCAATATGAGCAATTCTGGTTTCTATTATAAGTGACAAAATGTTACATTAATTATATTTTTCATTTTAAAGTCATTTGCAGAATGCTGTATCATTTAGGAACAGCATTATCCTCACTCTGTCAACCTAGTATGGAATCAAAAACTGCAGCAAAAACTGCTCCTTGGAATCCCTTAGGAGTACTGAGTAGTTATTTTAAACAAGCCCTTGATCAATCAAGAGCCAAGAACAAAGAAACTGGTATAAGACTCTGAATGTATTAAATAGCTTCAATTGTCCTGGTTTGATTGGGATAAGAAATTGTGTGACATTCAAATAAGAAATATTCTGCTGAGGTTTGTTACCACTTGGTTTAGCATTATATCAGATGGAAATCTGATTGTTCAGAATATTACTTAAGGTCCATTTTTTTTTGTTGGGAGACATGATTAGATCTGCAATCCTTATATTCATTTGCCTAAGAGCATGCTCCGTTGAACTCAATAAATAATTAGTTTAAGCTGGTATGTGTATGTTTGTACTGCAATAGATTAAATTTCGAAGGAGACATGCTCTTTTGTATTAAATCTCTCGGCAACAGCTATCTGAATAGGCTAGATATTAGAAAAAGTACATAGCAATGTTGTGTCAAAAAAGAACAAGCTTGTTCATAATGAATATTCTGAATATGGTTTATCATTAGAAACTCTAAGCCTCTTTAAACTTTTTTTCCCCTTTTCCTTCCATACCAGACAGCGGCATTGTTGACAACTATATGTCCAATTGTCACCACTTCGGTACAGCTTATGGCCATTCTGATCTAAACATTGACTGGTCACTCTGGTATCACATTCTGGGCAACAAAAGAAGTCAACGCTGAGATTTTCGCAATCACAAGCTGTCCTTCGACAGAAGATCTTGCCATCCTGTTAAAAAAAATGAAGAAGCAATAAAAGCAAATGCCACTAAATAAAAGGTTATAAATGAATATACTCATTGCGATGAGTTTGACAATGAGTTAGCGAGTCATATTTAAATGTTGCATTTATACTGCCATTTATTTAATGTGTGTCTTACTGAGATCCTTAATTAACACTTCCATTAATGAAATATTTGTTTTGGACATCTGAAAGGGCAGCCAAACTTAGTTCAAGAAATAACACAACACAATTAAACTGAAGTTCAGCATCTACCATGAAAAAGAAATAGATGAAATATTTTGCCCTCTGAATGTGCTGACTTCAACCATCCTTGTTTTTAGTTTTCTTTAAAAGTGAAACAAAATATAGCCATTCTGATTATCCTGCAAGCTGCACTTATGCTGTTGTTTGGTGGTTGGTGATTGCTTCTTTCAGTTTTTTCTTCAGCTCAGCCAATAAAGCAGCAGGGACTAGTCATCACCTGCAACTATTGGTTTAGCTTACATTGATAAGCCCGAAGTGGATAGTTGAGACCTAAGGCTAAGGAAACATTTAAACATATGACCAAAGAAAAGAAAACTAAATACTCTGTCTCAGTCTCTGTAGAGATTCTCAGTAATCCAGGTCATGGTTGTTCCAAAGTGCTTTTTTAGGAGGCAACTGGAGTTTCTTATTGTCAAGAAAATCCAGTTGCCTCCTGAAAAAGCACCCTTGGGACAACCGAGACCTGGATGATTGAGAATCTCTACAGAATTTTAGCTATGCAATTTGGGGTGATTGGTGTGTGAGTATGAATGGATTTCCAGAAAAATTGCAGACTACAGGAACTATTAGCATTACTCAGGCAACCTTGAGGACACAGATAAACCTCCAGGTGGCCTCAATGACCCTCTAAAATTTGCAAATGACCAGTTGTCTGAAAGGACTATAAATACTTCTATTCACCAACATCCAGTCAGAGCTGAAGAAGTTTCTTAGAGGAGAAGCAAAATGTCTTCAAAGAAAAAACAAAGAAGTCCAGTTGCCTCCTAAAAAAGCACCAATCAGACTCATTTATTTTTATTATATATGTAACAATGTGAAATCACAGCTGCCAGTTTTTTTAAACTGGGGTTACTCTCAGAGCTGTGGATTGTATGTGTAGTGTGCGTTCCAGAGGGTTTTTTTTATCCAGCAGCTGCACTTATATGCAAGCAAAAAAATAATCAAAGAACACTACTGTTATCAATTACAACTCCCCACCAAAAACAATCTACTGTATGGTGTTGCTTGGTTTTGCTACGTAGGCAGAATGATGGTGTCTATAGAAAATCTGATTGAAATTTCAAAACATCAGAAAAAGGGTTATATGAATGGAAGAAAGCATAATCTGTACTTGCCTGGCTGGATTTTTCATCTCCAAGTAAGAAGAGGTTCTACTTGAAAGGACTATTAATGAGATGTTGTCTTGTTAATGTTTTGGTTGAGCAAGTGATTTCTAAACTAAATTATTCTCCGCTGGTGAGTCATGTGCATTATCCCCATTGTATCTTACATATTACTGATTAATTTTCAGAATGCTTTCTTTTTATTAAAAAAAATCACACTTTTACAAATTATCTTCCCTGCCAAGTGATCTACTCTTGTGGCACTGAGGTGAAAAATTATCTGTAATTGTATTACATGGATGCCTGTAATTGCATTCACAGCTGCTTTTGTATCTTCTTGAAGACCTTATTTCATTAGGCCAAATGGAAGTTGGTTAGGATATGAGTAACAAAGAAAGGCCTCCTGATCCATAAAAAGATGCAAGGCACATAGGATGTAACAGGACCCTAGAGTCCAGAAAGATCCCCAATTTACATACCTGTTCTATTTGGGGCAGTGCCACCCCATCCAAAATTAGGTGAATGGCAGGTCATTTAACCTGCCACTGCCCAATTCATTCAGTTTTGTTAGGGTTAAATCTAAACCTGTTTCTCCCCAACCAGAGCCTTTCAATATCCAGGCACTGGAACAGGACTTCCACCTCATCACCTATCTGGCCAAAAGTCAAGATGTGTAATTGTATATTATTAACATGTAGAAGATATGTGACCATGTGGTGACAAATAATCTCGGCATAGCAGAAGGCTTGAACTGGAGTGTTTTATTAACCGTAATATTTTATCAAATATAAAATAATTCAAGTTGGAGAAAAAAACTCCTGCATCTTTGAAAGAAATGCATACTTTTTTTCAAATTTCCACAAACATTTATCTTTGTACTAATAAGGGGAGAAAAGAACACTGCAATTTAAAACAAAGTAAATGATAAAGTGATAAAAAATCAAACATATTAAATGCATTGTGCAAACGAGTTAATGCACTTTCTATATTTGGAATGATATATACCAGAGAACCAAAGTATATAAATATATCTTGAATAGAAGTCAATTTTTAAAACAACATTTTATACATTGTTACTATGAATATACATATTAATTTTATTGTATTTTACATTATGTATATTAGAGAGAGAGATAGAGAGCGGGGGGAGAGAGATTTTTTACTTTGAGTGTCAAATATATATTTATAAAATAACCTTATCAATTGCTAAATAATCTAAGATGTGCATAAACTAAAAGGAACAGAAGGAGGACAGAATAACCGCTATTAGTATGTAGTTAAATAAGGCATATTCGATTGCACCAAGGGGAATAAAGAAAGTGCACATTTTTTCCCTAAAAGCATGACACATTTCATATTTATGAAGTTTAGTTAAAGCAAAAGGTAATTGGGAGTTCATCTAACTATACACTTTTTTTCCATTAAAAAAAATAAAATGAGAAATATCTGAATGTAAAAGACAGCCAAAAATTAATATTAATATGTATTAATATGATCCAGCTATAAAATAACTTTGCACTGTAGAAAATAGAAATTTTCAGCAAATAAAGAGAAAATGCATTTAGAGGGACAGTGGGTGGGGGAGGAAATAAGATTTCGATTTGGAGCCTTTTAACTGCAGTCTCCACTTGAAGCATACAAGGAGACTTCCCCAATTATGTAAAATATCTTAGCTGAAGTTTAATTATTGGTTTCTTTCAAAAACTTAGTCAAAAACATGGGAAATCTGGGGCAAAGTATGTAAGCTTGTCCACAAGGAAATGCTTCCTTTCTTTACTGGCTTTCTAGTTCTCTATTTTATGCTAAATAAGGAATTTAATGGAACATATGTATTTTTTTCTAACAGTGTAAATATGCCTAAAACATGTCTGTTATTTTTTGAGATTCAGTGCATTCTGATTCTGACCTGGTAGAAAAAAGAGTAAATAGGAGACTATAAATTGGAAGATTTCAAGTAAAGTTCAACGGAGCATCACTTATCCATAAAGAAAGATATATTTAAAGTATAATAACATACTCTTGGAAGCAAGATGTGGGTCTGGAAAAAATGTGTGTTTTATTGTGTTCCTGTTTCTTAACATTAATATTTCATTATTCAGAACATAAAGCATCTGAAATGTCCATAAAGGGCAGCATGTTGAACTAGACTGAATCATGCTGTAGAGAATTGACCTGCCTCTATTTAAAACTTTCATCCACTCATTTTTTTTCTCATCAATTAATGCTAAAACCTAGACTTCCTGCATTTAGCCCATGAAAACAACTATAACCAATAGTCTTAAAGAGAAGTCTTGCTACATCTAATTATCATGATCATGATCATGATCATTTCATATGATTTGAAGAATGCTCTTTGAGAGTGTAAAATAAATCTGTCTCAGGTTATCAAAGGCAGCAAATATTATTAGCAGTTAATTAATTATGAGGTTAGTTTTAATGTTTAGTAAATATTTTGCCCTCATGAATAGGAAAAAATACTTTTTATTTAGTAATTAATTAAATCTAAGCTGACTCAAACTGAATAGTTATAAGATTGTATAGCTGCAATAATTTCTTGTCCTTCACTTTTCTAGTAAAGGAAGAAAAGCTATTTTTCATATATCTCAATTTTAGGCCATTGGATAGTATCAACAAGGGATTGGCTATCTTTTTCTACATACATGCAGTTGTAATAGTCAATTAGAGATTTCACAGAAATTTTCATAAGCTGGGACCTGTTCCTTGAACATTTTATTAGATTTTATTCTATGTGAAAGGCAGAGGACTGCATTTTAATCATTTTGCAGCAGGAAAAAATACATAATTTACTAGAATTATTTGTAATCTCTTGATTCAATTACTGTGTTTCCTTGAAAATAAAACAGGGTCTTATTTTCTTTTGACCTCTGAAATAAGCATTATTTTTGGGGAAGTCTTATTATTTTTGAGGTGCAGGAGGCGGCGAACATGGTCACCTCATGGCCACTGCTGTGTTGCAATATTTTCGGGGAGAGCTTATTTTAGCGCATGCACTCAAAAGCCCAATTGGGCTTATTATCCAGGGAAGTCTTATTTTTGGGAAAAGATGGTAATCACTTCATTTTTTAAATATTTTTTTTTTATTTTTGAATAAACACAGACAACCCCCCCCCAAAAAACCATCTTCCATTACAAATTGTAAAAATTGTGTCGATTGTTACCAAAAACTTCCATACATCCCTTCCACAGTCATCACCTACAATTCATATCAAATCATATATTTTAAATCAAATATATTTTTATATATATTACTATCATCATATCTCAACCTTCATTTAACTATAATTGTTTTTATGTCCTTTTATATAAAATATTCCAGATTTAAAGCAAAACCACATAATTAGCTTTTCTCAATATCATCCAGTAACATTACATCTTTATAACATGTTCTAAATAAAAATTGGTTATATTTAATAACAGAGTTTCTAAACTTCCTTTCGTAGTCACCATTTGCAATTTATATCAAATTTCCTCTTATCAAACCAATACATATATATGCATTATTATCATTATCAATCATTTATTTAACTATATCCATTATCACTTCATTTTATACATAATGCTTTAAATTTAACTAAATTTGAGTTAATTTTTTATTATAAGCTTTCATTACATCAACCTGTGTCTTTCCAGTAATAGTGCAGTCTTATGTCTCTTGCCATTTGTGGCATTAATATTCTGGTTATTTCCTTAGTAACTTTTGTATGGACTTCCCTTTGCAACTTATTGCTTATTGCATATCTTGTATAAGCTTGAAACCCTCCATCTGCTTCTTCAATCAGCTTATCTTTGGTTATCACTAGTGCTTCTGATAAGATTTCTCTCCTTAGTTCTATCAATTCTTCTCTCTTTTCTTCTTCTATACTTTGATATCTGGGGTAGAGCTCCAGTCCATCTATCTACCCTTTCCATATTCCACTCTTTCCATTTCCAACCACGCTCAGTTTACTGTCAGTATCAACAATTTTCTTCTCTCTTTGTTTATTTTTTTGTCAGGGACTTTGTGGTATCCCTGAAATCAGCAGGATGTACTCTTCCCTGTCACCATCTCTTTTGGGCGGTTGAGGTCCAAAAGGACTGTCCAGTGGCAAAAGTATCGACTGCAATCTTGGAGCTCCAAACTCTCATGTTATGTCATTGCGACGTCAGCTCCCAATTTGGTAATAACTTCATAATTTAAAGTGTTGTAATTAGTGTAGTTTGGTAGTTTCTTCATAATTCTCTAATGCACCAAATGGCAAGAAAAACATGTACTTTATTTTTCAGAGTATAAGACACACCTTTTTCCCTCAAAAAAGAGCCTGAAAATCTGGGTGCCTCTTATACACTGAATACAGTATTTTTTGCCTCCTGAAACCCCACTCCTTCACCAAAATGGCCGTGGATAGCCTCTAGGAAGATTTTAGAGAGTTCCTGGGAGATGGGAAGGGCAGAAATAATTTTAAAAAATGGCCTGTTTTTTGCTCAATTATATCTTCCTCAGCCCCCAGGAGCACTCTATAAGCTTCCTAAAGGCTATCCATGCCCTTTTTAAAAACAAAAATGGGCCATGTTTTGCTCATTTTTGGCCTCCCCCCGCAGCAGCACACTGCACCTCCCTAAAGGCTATTTGGGCCCGTTTTCATGAAAAATGAGCTGTTTTTGGGAAGTGTGCAGATTGCAATTTTTTTAAAATTTCCCTCTTCAAAATCTTGCTGCGTCTTATACTCTGGTGCATTTTATACTCTGAAAAATACAGGTATGTAATCCCAACAAATTGCTATTGAGTTAGAAACAATGTGGCCAATTCAAGATGATATTATTGACATAAATATTTTGAGATAGATATTCACAGACTTCATGAATTGAGGAAAATTGTGACTTGGGTGGTTTGCAAAATATAAACAAACAAACAAACAAACAAACAAACAAATAACCAGATCTAGCATATTCCCTTTGCAAATATACTGAGGAAGCTACAGATGATTTTTTGAATTCTGGATCAGTATATTGTATGGTCTATGAACTCAGTCTCTGTATTTCATAAAAGTTTATTTAGGAATGATGTGAATCCAGGAAATCATAACCTATTTAAAATTCCATGGTTAAAAGAACTATGGCTTTCCAAATCACGGTATGAATGTTTAGCAAACTTCATAGGAACTTACCTTGCAGGAGCAAACAGAACATCTGTCTTTCTTCAATGTCCATACTTGGCCATTCCTTTTCAGCCCCCCTTCATGAGGGCAATCACCTGTACAGGAAGGTCCAGATGGACAGAGGCAATCAAATCCCCCTGCCAAGTTTACACAGGCAGAATCATTCCAACAAGTGTGAGTCTTTAAGGCACATTCATCAATATCTGCAGAAGAGAGATACATTATTAGACAAACCTGAAAAAATGCTCCTTCCCCTGGGAATGTCAAACAGTTATTTGAAATATTGTAGAATTAAAATTCATATCATTTGAAGGTACACTTTTTCTCCAGCCATCTTAATGTGAGAGAAAATAGATATTCCTCAAGTCAAATTGTAACAGAATAAAGAAATTGCATTACTATAATAGAAATAACACTAATAAAAATCTAATGACACAGTATTCATGAATGCTTAAACATTGATGTGACTACCAGAGTAACTATTCCTTGAAATCTAAAACAAACAAACAAACAAACAAACAAATAAATAAATAACTAAAAGAAAATTTCATTTATTTAATTGATTCACTGTATCATATTTTTCAAGCAAAACAAGGACAGAAAAAACATTGTCCTAACTCCTTGCTAATCATAATCACAACATTTTCACATATTATAAAAAAGGAAAATAAAGAAATCAGGAATGATTTGTAATTTTAAAAGATAATGAAATTGGTTTCTTTCCTTCTTGTGTAAAAATTGGGATACATTTTGATTATATTATTCTTTCACTCATAGGCATTCTTCTCTTCAGAGCTTCCTTTCTTCATTATTTCTGGGAATGCAAATTTATATACACAAACCCCTATGGCCCTACTGTTCACACAGCCACACTATTCATGTAAACAATAAGTGTATTTATTTCTGCTTGCTGAATTGTTCATGCAGAAAATTTTAAAAAATGTCTATTTTGAGGGCAAACTGTCTATTTTAAGGGCAAAAGGAGCAAATGTTCTAAACTTACAAAATTCCACAGCTCAGATTATTTCTAATGCCTTCTTAGCTCTCTTATTTAAGTGATACAGGCAAACTGGTGTAGATCCAATCAGACAACATTAGTGAAGTAACACTTATATTTCAGGCAAGAGCCACTCACTATCAACATTGTGCAACTGAAGCCTTATTTACAAATTTCAGACTGTGAATATTGAGAGCTGATGTTATTGTTCTAGGAAATTATAAAGTATGAAATAGAACCAATATAGATCTCTTCTCACAGAAGAGAGCAGACAAATCTTCCCACAAAAGCAATACAAATCAATCTCAATAGTCTAACATTTTCTTTTCTAGATAGGGTGGCATGAAAAGTAGCAAAGTCATAGGAAGATATTTTACTTACAGATGCCTAGAAGACAGATTCTTAATTGAGATCTAGAATGTTAAGTGGAAGTTGTAGAAGAAAAAAGTTTCCCAAAGGTAGGATTTCACAGGATTGCTTTACAACAGTGGTCGCTAACCTTTCTGACTTGGATAGAAACTTGGACTTGTTGGACAGGGAGAGGAAGTGGTGGGGAAGGGAATGGTTTTGTGTGCACACACCACTTTCACAAATGCAGAGTCGTGCACATGTATGCACTCACCAACAAACTTCCGCATTGCAGTTCCAAAAGTGCTGTGGCTGGCACTGGGTCACAGACTGGGAGTTGTGGACCCTTGTATTACAAAACTGCCTCCCAATTTCATGTACCTTTAATCGGTTTAGGTTTAGGTTTTATTCGACTTTTATGCCGCCCTATTCCCGAGGGACTCAGGGTGGCTAACAAAACCAAGGGAGGTGGGGGGAGACAATACAAAAGAGAAGGCAACAGAAACAGACAACAATACAAAACAATTTAAAAGGTCTCAACAAGCACACCAATTCGAGTAGGGGATGGAACTCAACAGCCCCAGGCCTGCTGGAACAGCCAGGTCTTAACGGCTTTACGGAAAGCCTGAAGGGTGGTGAGGGTCCGAATCTCCACGGGGAGATCGTTCCTTTGTCATAATCAATGTATATCTTTAAATCTGCATTTATGAATTTAAACTAAGCAAGCAAATGAAAATGATTCTTTCTCTAAGAGAGATGGCAACTCTAATTAAGAGTTCCAATTATAGGCATATAAGCAGTATGACTAAACCATTTGTTACAGTTTAGGAAGCTCATCCAGAGCTTGGAAGATGATTCTATCCCATCCACGTTTTTCTGGAATTAATCCAGTACAACCCTAGGCCTACCTCAGGAGACAACAGAGAAACAAGATCTTTGTTTCTTCATAATCTGGCATAGGAAAAGAACCAGATACTTTTTGTTATTTTGTGTTTTTCAGAAAATAAACTAATAAAATAGTTCCCAAACATTATAAGTACTTTAAAAACAGTCTTTTGATCGATAATCATACTAAATTTCAAACAAATGCATTATGTGTATCATGTAAATAAAAGTCTTTTTCTTAAGGAATGATGAAATTCATTCTTAATAGTTTATTGATAGGAACTGAGACAATATAGAAATCATCATGACTTGCTGAACTTATAGGATGGACCTACATTTATTTGGATTCTAATGATGGGACAAAATATTGAAAATGTAACTGTGACAACAGCTTCTCCTATTGCTTCCCCTATTGTGAATCCCCAAGATGGGAACAGGATATCTAGAGAAATAAGGGTTATAAATCTTAACATTCCAGCCTGTTTAAGTCAGTCACACAATGACCAGCTTCATGTTTATGGCAGTTACTAAATTCTTCCTTCTGAAAAGGCTTGCCTGCCCCCCACCTGCAAAAATAAAGTCAAATAATAAATAACCTGCCCTTGACCTGGAAGAATTAGGACATTATTGTTCTAATTATTTGTGGCTAAAGCAGTAATAAAGAAAGCACCTTCGCAATTCTAGGTACATCTGAGGGTATCAATTATTTGGATCAATTCACTTGAGTTTTCAAGATGGAATACATTTACAAGAAAACTTTGGTCAGGTTGATGTGTCACTTTTGCCACAAATTGGCTATAAGGAAGGAAGCCCTACTAGTTCTGGTCTACTGGTATTTTGTGATGGTCCACAATCTCCCAAGAAAGTTGCACAAGGGCACTCCTGTTTGAAACTATTAACCCGGGGTGTGTAATAAGAGCCAATTATTTTATCATTTCTTACATTTATATGCTGCCTGACTTTCAGCTACTCTGGGCAGGTTACAATTATTAAAAACATTTAAAAACAAAGAACAAAACAAAACCAGCACAAGACGAAGGAACAATAATGGTAAGAAACCAACCGTGGAGGGTATCAAAAAAGGAAGAAAGGGGTGTTAGTCATTCTCCCTGGGTGAAGAGCCAGATTTTTAGTTTCCTTGAAAATGATGGTAGGGTGAGGGTCCATTTGGATTGGGGAGAGGACTCACTGCAGAGGGTAAGCATTGCTACACAAAAGGTGCACTTCAGGGGTCTGATAGGTGGCATTGTTTAATCAATGGAACCCAGAGTGTATCAGTCCTGCCAGATAGAGTCAGACAGGAAGACAGATCATCCTTCAAGTAACCAGGCCCTAAGCCAGGTAGGGCTTTATAGGTACCAATAAGCATATACTACAGATTAACAGAGCTGGAAGATACCTTGTAGGTCCAACCCCCCACCCACCCAAGCAGGAGACCCTATGCCATTTCTGACAGATGGCAGTTCAGTTTCTTCTCGAAAGCCTCCAGTGATGAAGCTTCCACAACTTCCAAAGGCAAGCTGTTCCATATGGTTGATTGTTCTCACTGTCAGAAAAATTCTTCTTATTTCCAGGTTGAATCTCTCCATGTTCAGTTTCCATCCATAATTACTTGTCTGGCCTTCAGGTGCTTTGGAAAATAGCTTGACCCCTTCCTCTCTGTGGCAGCCACTCAAATATTGGAAGACTGCTATCCTGGTCCTTCTCTTCACTTGAATTGCACTTGGAAGCAAACCAGCAAGCAATCCAATTACATGGACACACCTAAACATGTTTCTCACTGCCCATGTCATTGCATTCTGGACCAGCTGAAATATTTCCTCATGGGGAGGGAGGGCTAATCATATGAGATGTTATCAGTATGTCGACAAAGCCTTGTTTTTCAGCACCTTGCCACCTCACTCCAAAGAAGCAGTCAATTACATTGGCCATTGCTGAAGTTTGAGAAGGCATTGGATATGAATAAGTAAAGTGGAATTAAATCCAGATTAGACAGAGATGCTGGTAGTTAATAGGATGACATTCCACTGGTCTCTCTACTTGAGATTAGACTTTTTAGACACTGGATTTAATATTATTTTTCCTTTTCTGTCTCAGACTCTCTGTATTGTGATCAGGGTCAAATTATTAATGGCAGATGAACTCAAGGGCTCTGACCTTGAGAAATTGAATTATCTCTTTGCAAGATGTGTTTCCAACTATCAGCAAGCAAGCTGCTAATTTTGCTCAGCTGTACGTTCTTAGTTGTAGCTTAATTTTGTTGTAACCTTTTTATATCTAATATTTCTATTACTTTATTTTATCGTTTCATTGTTTTGTTGTTATATGATTCTGTTTTATAGCATTCCTATATAATGATCTGTAGTTGCAACAATAAATTTGCTTACTTGCTTAGTCACCTACTCATGTTGTTTGCAATAAATGACAAGTTCTGTCCAATATAGGCCCTTTTGCCAGCATGCCAGAGAAACAGCCTGGAAACAGTGTTAATTCAGACCTGGCATTTTTACCATTTTATGAATAAATAAATTATCCATTATCCAGGCTGTGGTCAGTTTTGATGGACATCTGAGTGCATAATCAATATGAGCCAGACACTATAGGGCACATAAATACATGATTAAAATGCATAAATATATTAAGACTGACCTTTCTCTTCTGATATAGATGCTATTCTACCCATATATTTATATGGTTTCTCTATTTTACCTACTAGAGCAGAGGTTATGTTTACTTTCTTTTGATTTGTGGCTTGAAAAAAAGTACTTAGGGAGATTCATTGGAAGTGATGCAAACAGATCAATTCAACTGCCACACATAACCTGGTCAATTCTGTGTAAATAAAGTCTGCCTACACATGGATGCAAACCCTCACACACAAACTCTCACACAACTTAAAATATAGTTTGCAATATACCTTACAACAGTAGTGGGTTCAAGATCCCGGTGCAACCGGTACAGTGCAACAAGGCTGCGCATCCACCATATGCATATGCGCAGCGGACGCAGCATGCACATGCATACCTATCACCCACAACGCTCTGTGATGGCTCCATGATGCTCCGGCCACGCAGGTGTCGTACACTCCGTGAGCATGTGCAAAACCCCTGATCAGCTCAACTACTGGTAAGGAGAGTAGGCGGGTGGGTCGGCCCTCCAGAGCACCATACCAGAATAGTACCTGGTGCTCCCAGCAGTGGTGGGATACGACTGGGCATACCGGTCGTATCCCATCACTGCCTTACAATAATGTTTCCATATTCCGGGAAGATCTTCCTGATAATAGTCATACTGTTTTATTTCTAACAAGAAAAATAGGCATAATTTGGATATATTTTAAATCAATGTCAATCTGCATTTCTTGAAAGTAAACTCCATGAAAGTAAACTCTTATTTTAGTTTACAACAGAGGTGGGATTCAATTTTTTTTACTACTGGTTCTTTGGTGGGCGTGGCAGGAAAGGATACTGTAAAATCTCCATTCCCTCACTATTCCAGGGGAAAGTTACTCCAAAATCCCCATTTTCTCCCAATCAGCAAAGAATAGATGGGGATGGGGCCAGTCAGACGTGGTATTTACAAGTTGTCTGAACTATTCAAAATGTCCACTACTGGTTCTCCAGAATTGGTTAGAACCTGTTGAATACCACCTCTGGTTTACAACCTAAAAAAACATAGCAATAGCAGTTAGACTTATATACCGCTTCATAGGGCTTTCAGCCCTCTCTAAGCGGTTTACAGAGTCAGCATATTGCCCCCAACAACAATCCGGGTCCTCATTTTACCCACCTCGGAAGGATGGAAGGCTGAGTCAACCCTGAGCCGGTGAGATTTGAACAGCCGAACTGCAAAACTGCAGTCAGCTGAAGTAGCCTGCAGTGCTGCATTTAACCACTGCGCCACCTCTGCTCAATGCATCTTGAACAAAAAAAGCTTCCTTTTCAACGGAGTCCAAGTGCTTAAAATTAAATTTCATGTTGTACTATGTCTTAGGTGCAAGAACACAATCCAAAGAAAACATTGAATAAATTAAGGTCATGTTTAAATAGTTAGAAAAATCAATGCCTTTAAAAAAGAAGTTCAAATGAAGGTATTGTTATTATGTATATTTTCAAACAGTCCTTCATTTACTATTCAAACTAAGAAAAATAAATGCCATGTAATCTTCTCTTCATCACAGATAGACTTCATTCTTCCTAATTAAGGATTACTTTTATTTATTTATTGCTGTGCATGTTGAATGCAGCAGGGTTAAAATATAGATAGATCAGATTTCATAGTTCACAGGTAGACAGGTGTAAGAGTTTAAATGATCATATAATGTACAAAGTTCCAGATAGTACACTTTACTTGTGACACAGATTTGAATTTGGCTTTCATGCATATTAACAAATTTATGTTAAACCAGGTGTTGGCAATTATGGAAATGAACATTATTCATATTCTCAAGGGAACAGACCTGTTTGCCCTGCAAAACCCAACTTAATTATAAAATACCCAAAGAAAAAGAAGCTTTCTATTTTCATAAATCCCTATGACCTCCTACTAAAGTACATAAACAATTCCCACTAAATTATGCCAAATTTGTAAAATGACCAATTCTGACATTATTTTATTTAGGCTCGTAACAATTTATGTATTTAATGCAACCATATATGATTCTAACATGCTGTTGTGATGTAAGGAACTGTCACAGAGGAAACTGACGAATGATTTTTGTATATATAGGAATAGATAAATAGATCTTTGTACCAGTCTTTCAGTCCTAATCTATTTTGGTAGGAGAAATTGGAAAGGGAAGTACTATGCATATATTTGCTATCTTGACTTATTTATAACAATAATAAAGGCAGGATAAAGAAGAAAGAAATTTTAGAAAATGAATGAATGAATAAATGAATGAATGAATGAATGAATGAATGAATGAATGAATGAATGAATGAATGAATGAATGAATGAATGAATGTTCCTTCCTGACTTTGAAAGCTTGCCTTAAAAACTCACAGCAACATAATCTATAAAGGCTGCCTTTGAATGTACTGTAAATAGCGTAGAACAAAGCTGCCTGTTAACCTAATTGGTACAGCTCAATGGCATCATCTACCATGGTTTCTTAAAATGCTGCACTGGTAACCTGTGACTACCTAATTCAATCTGTGGATAATAGTCTATAAATCCCTAAACAGCCCAGGAGCCAGATTTTTTTTTTAAAAAAGCACCTGCTTTTCAAAATGCCACAAAATTAGAGACAATATCAGCACAAGAGAAAAAAGTTAGCAAAATGCAAAACATCTAAAGAATGCTCTAAATTTCTAACCATGCCCTTGGACTCAAGATGGAACCCAGAAGCATTCTGTAGGTGATTGCAACATGGTGTTTTGTTTTATTTCTTGCATATAGATATTTTTTTATATTGACCATACATTATGGCACAGGTGAAAAAACCTGTTGCATCACATTGCAGTCATGTGATGTATCACAATGTTTTTTCCCTTCACAGAGCTTGGGTGGGTGTGGCCTGTGTGTAACACATTTGGCCTGTGGGCTGCCAGTTTGACACCCCTGCATTATAGAAACTAGAATATTTCTGAAACTGCAAATATGCTCACTAGTTCAAGCGGGTTAGGAACTCTTACAGTTACAATGTGAAAGCAGATATAGTGTGCTTAAAAGTAAATATCTGGAATAAAATATGTACATGCTCTGTACAATATTAGTCACTGTATTTCTTATAAATTTGGGTGTATTCCGTGGAAGTACATTTACAAAATTATAAACCATTTCAGGGAATGGAAAAGAAAACAACAGATTTACTTATGTAATCTGAGAAAATTTTCAAATTCTTAAATAGTACAAAAATGATGAAGGGATAGGTTTAATGCTAATTGGGCTCGCAATTAGAAAAAATTGATATAAACAGATTTTAAGTAAATAACATATTTTTCTCTCCTTCCTCATTTGGACCCTACATATACTTATTCCTGAATAAAGCTGAAATCATCTGAAGAAATGAAGTATTCAGTATCACAATGACTAATTTCGGCTGAGATGTAGCTTGATTAAAGATTGTGTTCCAGACTTCATGTCTGAGACTATAATGCTTTTGATTTTCATGTAAATTGTATCTCTATTTAGCAAAGGTTCTTCTTGTTTGTCAAAAAAAAGTAAATTTCCACAGAAAACTAGCTCGCAAGACTTCAGCTCAGCTATAATTTAGATGACAGAGTGCAAATCCTAGTATGCCTATTCAGATATACAATCCATCGAGTTCAGTTAGCACACATACAAGTAAATGACTATCAGATTAGCGTTCTTATCACAATTGGTAGTATGGCTTGTGGGCCCTCTAATAATGAGAAAAAATTCTATTTGGATTGCAAAACTTATTTAAACTTCCCAATGCATCTCGCAGACGAGAATGCCATTATTCTTCATACTGATCATTTTTCCAAATTTTGCAATGCCGTTTTCAATTTAAGTACAAAAAGAAAAAGAAATGGGGTGTATAATATATGTATAGTAGAGAAAATTGGGTACCAAAGTTATCTGTGAGAAAATTATATGTAAAATATGAATGTTCATGCTCTTTCCATTTGCAGACAAATGCACAAACTAGAGGAAATAGAGTTATGACTGAATGAATATATCTAAGGTTCATAAAGATTGATTTCTCCATTCCTAATACAAACTATGTGATTGTTGAAAGGTAATGTGATTTAGTTATTTCTGAATCATTAAGGAGAACTTGAGACCTCAAGACTAGTTTGATCACCAAATGCATTTTTTTGACACTCAGTATTTTTTTAAAAAATAATACAGTATAAATCTTGATGAAAAGTTCTGAGGACTCAGAAAGTCTATTATAACTTAATGACTTTTAATGCAAGTAGTACCCAGTTGTGACTTTGGAGACATTCAAATGTAAACAATTAGCTAGTGAATGAGTCATTATAAGCCATTAACTTTGGCCAAACTGACAAGAATCCTTCATCTAGATAACATGTTTCTGACTTAATAGGACACTCTATTGACTTTTCTGCTTGCTTTATCCCAAATGAATTCAATGTGTCACAGTTAGCTTCATTTTCTTTTCTTTAAAGTTCTTATCACAAAACACCTTATTTTCAAACCTGTTTTTTTGCAGAGTTGTTAAAATACCAAGAGCTACCAAGCAACCCTAATTGAATTCTTGGAATTCCAGCAATTTAGTTATTTATTTTATTCATTTCTCACCTATTTTATTTTTACAAAAAACTCAAGGTGGTGAACATATTCACCTCACTTACTTCCTCCTGTTTTCCCCACAGGAACAAACCTGTGAGGTGAGTTGGTATGAGTGAGTATGATTGGCTCAAGGTCACTCAGCTAGTTTTCATGGCTAAAGCGGGACTAAAACTCATGATCTCCCTGTTTCTATCCTATGACTTAACCACTAGTCCAAGCTGTCTCTCTAATTAAAAATAGTCATATATTTTTTTAAAAAGGAAATATTCTGCAAGAGGAAGATGATCAAAGCTGTGTACATTCATCAGGCTATAGGTTTCCATTAGTCGATTTCCACTGAGTCCCACTGATGAGAAGATTCAAAGACTCTAGAATGATAGAAAATCTAACTTAATCAGAACCTTAATATATTTTACTAAGCTTTTATTTTGAATCATGGCTATGAATATATTATCTCCTGCAAATAATTTGCAGCTGTGCCTCATGAACATGCTTCATCCCTAGTGCAGCTATTTATCTGGCTCACCTTTGCATAGCTCAGTAACCCAGTTTTTCTGCTCGATTCAAGTCACTTGAATCTAGCCATCTCAATCATGTCTAGTTTTAAAAAAACCATTTCAGACTTCCAACCTGCAACAGATTTCCCTTTGACAGCTTCCTGTGTCAGCCTATCATGAGAAGCAAGATCAAGCAACAGAAGGAACAGCAATACCAGGAATGTTGTTGTAAGATAGAATATCAGGAACTCGAAAGTGTGTCAGAATTTCTCTCTGTACTATCTCATCCCAAACACTATCCAGGCATATTAGTGTATTCTACATAAGTGTATTTACTTTATTTTTCCCGCTTTCCATTTTTTTCAGGACTGAGCAATTCTTTTAAAAGCAACCCCAAGACCAGCTCTACATGCTTTTATAATTTGTAGCAGCAAGAGAGTGAGAGAACACACACACACACACACACACACACACACACACACACACACACACACGAAATATCCATTACTGTAAAGATCAGGTAATTGTTGAACTGCGTATATAAGTATATATAACACATGTAATAAATAATACCCATGACTGCAGTTCTACTCAGCAATTGTATTTATTTTTCACTGATTTAAATTTGTTTTTGTTTTTTAATTTTATGATATACATGGGCCAAAGTTACTTGCTGAGATGGGCCGCTATAAAAATCAAATAAAAAAATAAAACATTTTGCCACTTAGAGCAAAATCAAAAGCTAATTTACCCCTGGGAGAAACAGGCAAGCCTTGTGGTTTGTTCTTTCAATCATTTGTTAGTAGAGCTGATCCAAAATTCATGAAGTAGTGATGCTATATAAATAAACTTCTCAGTATGAAGATTAAAAATACAATTTACAGCTATGCTGTACTATTCTCTGCTTTTCAGGTATGTGACTATACTCCAGTGAATGTATTACTACAATATGGCCTAAATCTGAGTCATCAAAAAATTCACTATTAAAAGCATAAACTTATTATATTACAAGCCTATAACCTGGAATTACCTGGGTATTTATTTACCCTAATTCATACATTTGTCGTCAAAAATAATCCTGGACCAAACGTAATTTTGTAATGTTGAATTTTTCCCCTTACCAGAGGGAACCCCCTTGCGGAGTACTGTGAAGTCATTACCATGGCAACTCACAGCACTGTACAGTAGAAGCCATTTTACAGCAGTAGGGTAGAAGCCATTTTAAGGCACAACAGGTTGTATCTTATCAGAACACACACCCTGAGAGCAGTGGTGGGCTTCAAAAATTTTCACCACTGGTTTGGTGGATGTGGATGGGGGGCATGTGACTGAGTGGGCATGGCCAACTATCACTGACACACACACATACATAGTCACAGTCACTGTCACATGACCACCCACCAAGCCATGCCCATCAGACCAGTTGCAAAAAAAATTGGGACTTTTTGACACTTTTGGGATAGGGAAGAAACCCAGCCAGCCTGGGTCAGCATGCCAGCCATTAGAGGCAAGAAGGGGCACTCCTCCCACAGCCATTGCAGAAGCTACCTGGGTGAGCCACTCCTCACCTCCCCACGGCAGGCCCGCAGCTCATGCCAGCTGCGCCTTCGGTCGCTGCCATCTTTGCGCATGCACAGATTTCTTCTCACTGGCTGAGGACTTTTTGGTGCCTTCTGATGGATGCATTGGGTGAGCGAGCTAGCAGCGATCTGGGGACCAGTTCAGGGGCATGGCCAGTCTGCTGTCCCTACTGGTTTGACTAACCAGGCCCAATTACCACTACCAGTTTGCCCAAACTGATGCGAACCAGTAGGAACTCACCTCTGCCTGAGGAGTGTTGGGGGGCCTTACACCCACAATGTTTGTTTCTAAAGTAAGTCATCTATGTATCTAGTTTGGTTGAAATTGCTCGAGGCATTCCAAAGTTATGATAAAATCTGCATAAAGAATCAGAGGTCAGGTAAACTGAAAAGCTAGATTGTTTAACAGTACTACAGTTCTACCAAAATATAAAAGGCCTAGGATAAGAAATCTCACCTATATTTGAATATTGATATTCATTCACTTAAAAATAGTAAATTGAACAATCAAAAGAAACTAGTTCAAGCAATGAAAATAAGCCTGTCCTTAAAATGTCATTTTGTCATCCCTTTGCACTACAGAATTAAATAGTTCACTTCAGTAAAGATTTAATTATGCCTCGTTTGTTGGCTGCCAAAAAGGAACTTTTGGGAGATGAAGCTGCCAAAAACTGAGAACAACAACTCTTTCTAATGAAACAATTCCAGAAAGCATAATTACTATGTGAAAACACATTCATCAAAAACTTTGTTTTCCCCATTCCAAAATTAAAAATTCAAATGAATGCTTTTCAAAATGACTAACATTATTGATAAAATTCATCTATTTATCTGTGCAAATTGTGATGAGAAGTAAGAAGAGGGGGAGGAGGAGGAGAATCTATATACTACTAATGCTCTATTGTGCCTAGTTAAATAGTTAATTGATACTTTCAAATCTTCATTTGGGTGAAACAATGCATCGCAGAGCAATAATTTTTGAATCAACCTTCCTCAAGAGGCCTAATTTACAGAAGGCATCCAAAATACAAGAGCCATGATTCCTGTGGGATTGAATTTGGCAAACATGTGCCACTTCAGTATCACTATTCTTTCTGACTACAATTCTGTAGGTTTGTGGTGCACGGGAAGATGAAAGGGATGAATTCCCACCCTCTTTTCTTCCTCTGTCTGGTTTCTGCAATCAATTGATGGCTGCTTTAGAACTGAAGACAAACTCTGAAATCTTTTAACAGTGATGAATAAAGAAAAAATGAGGGACTGTCTCAAATGCCTGCTGGCAAGGTAGGGATGGTTGCGGGAACTGATGGTCCACAGATAAATCCTCTTAATCCCTGGAGGAAAAGAGCCTTTGGGAATACACTATAATGGGGAACAGACATGAGCTTTCATCACAGTCCAGAGCTCCTATTTTTCCCCTGCCACAATAAAGTGGTAAGCAATTCTGTAGATTTGGGAGAGGAAGAGTGAGATGAGTGAGGGGAAATGGCCTCTGCCTATATTATATGTGGAATAAAGAATGAACTGTCTAGAACTGAAAAACATTTTTCTTGACCAGCATTAAGAAAATGTATGGCAATTCAATCATTATAACAAGGCATATTTTCACATTTCAATTACAGTAATTAATCAAAGTAGATAATTTTGGAAAACTTTCAGAGTTATTTTGGAGTCAGTGAAAGAAAAGAAAACTCATCCATATATCACAATTTCAACTCAATTCCATTACAATAGTTATTTTCAACTTGGCCATACATAAAATTTTTAAAATACTTTGTGAATAGCAATAGCACTTAGACTTATATACCATTTTATAGTGCTTTTATAGCCCTCTCTAAGCTGTTTACAGAGTCAGCATATTGCCCCAAACACAATCTGAATCTTCATTTTACCCACCTCAAAAGGATGGAAGGCTGAGTCCACCTTGCCTGCTTGGGATGGAGAAATGCCTACAGTGACAACAATGGGACTTATAGGAAATGAGTATTGGAAACTATTGATGAAATACAACAACAAAAGAACTTACTTCTACTGCTGTTATTATCTGTCTTCAGAGATGATTTAACTACCCATGGTAATTTACCCATATTTGGATTTTTTTTAACTATAAAGGGCAGATGTATCCATTCCATCCAACAGTTCTTCGGGAATATTTCTGGATATTTGGACAGCTACAGTCTAACACAGAGAAGAGTCCAGTTCGGGGAAGGTTGATAGGTATTGTTTTATGCATGAGAAGGGGGAGATTTATGACCAGTCTTTAATTAGTCAGTTTTCTGGAATACATTGATTACTTTAGATGCCAGGTTTTAAGTATACCAATTATATGCACTTCAGTGAAAGCAGCGTTAAAATATGATTTATACATTTATTTTCTAAGAGTGTAATATGATCATCCAGATTTCTTTCTTTACTTTTATTAATATTTTGAGGATATTTTAGACAGAATTAATACTCATTCCAGATATATTTAATTAATTCCAATAGGGCATATAATTGGAACTTCTAAATATATTGCCTGCAAATGGATATATTTTATAATTCCTAATTAGAAAGTGAATGCCTGTTTAAAGCAAACATTTCTTTTCATTCCACAGTCCTTTTTATACATTTTTATTTAGCTTGTATCATACTACAAGAGCAGTTGATAATACACCATTCATTTCAGAAGCTTGTCACACTTCTTCAAGGATGTCTTACTTCCTCCCCACTCTTACCCACCAGGGGTGGGTTGCTACCGGTTTTACTACAGTTTTGCAACCCGTGCACGTGCACTGTTCAATGTAAATTGTTTTTCGCATGTGCGCAGAACAGTTAACAGTGAACTGCACACTCGCAGTGCACTCGAACTGCACAAAATGGCAGTCGTGAGTGAACCAATTCGGGGGTGTGGCAGGCCTGTGTCACTGCCGGTTCTGCAACCCCGCCTGAATTCCACAACTGGTTTGGCTGAACCAGGCCGAACCAGGAGCAAGCCACTTCTGTTACCCACTCACCCATACTAGCACTGATGAGGTTATCTAGTTGAGTAATGAAATGTCTGTAAGCAAAGAACCAAGTTCAGAGGACAGCAAGGACTCCACAGTGATAGCACATTTTAAAATAACTGGTATGGTTTTAGAAGCTCTGAAATAAGTCAGGAAACCTTTAATGCTGTTGTATTTAAAATATCCGTAGACATTAGATGCTCTCTTTTAAATTGCAGCTTATTGCTTAAATTGCATGATAATTTAAAAAACAAAGTGAGATATACTGATACCTGAATTTAAAATAATATACATAATAAAATAATAACATCCTTCTAGTTCCTACAAAATGGAAAACTGCTATTGCTGAGGTCCTTGTGAGAACTATTTGATGCGAGAAAATGTAAATATGACTGCAATTCTATATACTGCATATTCACATACAATATATTCAGTGAGTTTCAATTCTGACAGTAATCCTTAGTAAAATTATAATCCTAGGAACACTTTGATTGCAGTAAATTATTTGGATTAGAATACAAACATTAATCCTATTAAAATAAGTTACAATAACTGATACAATGTGAAGAGAATGATGAAAAATTAAATTATTCACTTTCTGTCAAACATACCTATTGAACGAAAGCTTAAATATATAATATTTCTGATATCTTAACAGAAAATATTTGAAACTTTTAAAATAGGTACATTTATGCAGAATATTCTGTACCATCTACCTATTCTTAATCTGCTGGGGATAACTGGAAGTTCTCAAACTGTAGTGCCCACATGTCAAGAAACTGCTATGGTAGGAAAAATTGTCTGAGACTAATGAATGCTCTTTATATTACAAAAAAAAAATAGTAGTGTTTTGATGACTAGGCCCAGAAAATACAGTATTTCCTGGGTTTGGAGTGGGGACAGATATCTCGGCATCAAAAACATCAGAATATGGAATGGGATGGCCTTTTTGTATCTCCTAGAATAGGAGTGCCTGTGGTTTTATGACTTTATTTACTGATTTAAAAGACTGACATGACCATCTATTTTATGTGCTGTAAACATGGGCCTCTTACAATAACAACAAAAACAAGCAGAACACAGTATGAAAACTGTTTTCTGCCCTACACAAAAATAATACCCAGCAGGCTCAATTATGCCCCCTCATACACAAAGTTACAGTCATTGGGCTCCAGCTTTCCCTTATCCAGATTCTTGGAGAAAGAATCAGCTTTTTAAGGTAGTAAGCATGGTTTTATTTGGCATTGTTAAAGAGGATTTCACAGTGCAGTTCAGAATTCATCTCATTATGCTTACCCAAAAGAATGTCCCTTCCTTTGTAATGGTAAACATTTCCTATATTAAGGTTCTTTCTCTGATCAAGGCATTATTTAATTAATTACCTCAACCATTAAGCTGGATGAGCCAGATAATTCTAGTGATCTGAATGGGCAACAAATTATTACCATCATAATATTTTAATTTCTAGCATTTCCTAGAACTGCTGATGGGTGCGTGCGTGCGTGCGTGCGTGCGTACATACATACATACATACATACATACATACATACATACATACATACATACATATATATATATATATATATATATATATATATATATATATATATGTTTTTATTTGTGCTGATAAATAAATAAAGGAAGACTAGTATAGATCTATTTCAAGCTATTTAGCTCTCATCAGCTAGCCATATCCTTACTGGGATTCGAACCTGTGCTCTATTGCCTTCCCAGGCAGGGAGTTAACCATTTGAGCTACAGAGAACGACTCCTTTTATCAGCCAGCCAGGGTGGGAGGTATATACTTAAAGTCACAACCCCTGGTATGCCCAAGTGTGGGAGGAAGGTCACACTTCCACTCTCTGTCATTAGGCTCGTCACAAGAGTCCATCCAGACAGAAACCCAATATTTTTACTGTTGCCTTTGTTATATTTGTGTTTTTATTTGTGCTGATAAATAAATAAAGGAAGACTAGTATAGATCTATTTCAAGCTATTTAGCTCTCATCAGCTAGCCATATCCTTACTGGGATTCGAACCTGTGCTCTATTGCCTTCCCAGGCAGGGAAGGCAATAGAGTAAGGATATGGCTAGCTGATGAGAGCTAAATAGCTTGAAATAGATCTATACTAGTCTTCCTTTATTTATTTATCAGCACAAATAAAAACACAAATATAACAAAGGCAACAGTAAAAATATTGGGTTTCTGTCTGGATGGACTCTTGTGACGAGCCTAATGACAGAGAGTGGAAGTGTGACCTTCCTCCCACACTTGGGCATACCAGGGGTTGTGACTTTAAGTATATACCTCCCACCCTGGCTGGCTGATAAAAGGAGTCGTTCTCTGTAGCTCAAATGGTTAACTCCCTGCCTGGGAAGGCAATAGAGCACAGGTTCGAATCCCAGTAAGGATATGGCTAGCTGATGAGAGCTAAATAGCTTGAAATAGATCTATACTAGTCTTCCTTTATTTATTTATCAGCACAAATAAAAACACAAATATAACAAAGGCAACAGTAAAAATATTGGGTTTCTGTCTGGATGGACTCTTGTGACGAGCCTAATGACAGAGAGTGGAAGTGTGACCTTCCTCCCACACTTGGGCATACCAGGGGTTGTGACTTTAAGTATATACCTCCCACCCTGGCTGGCTGATAAAAGGAGTCGTTCTCTGTAGCTCAAATGGTTAACTCCCTGCCTGGGAAGGCAATAGAGCACAGGTTCGAATCCCAGTAAGGATATGGCTAGCTGATGAGAGCTAAATAGCTTGAAATAGATCTATACTAGTCTTCCTTTATTTATTTATCAGCACAAATAAAAACACAAATATAACAAAGGCAACAGTAAAAATATTGGGTTTCTGTCTGGATGGACTCTTGTGACGAGCCTAATGACAGAGAGTGGAAGTGTGACCTTCCTCCCACACTTGGGCATACCAGGGGTTGTGACTTTAAGTATATATATATATATATATATATATATATATATATATATATATATATATATATATATATATATATATATATATATATATATATATATATATATATATATATATATATATATATATATATATATATATATATATATATATATATATATATATATATATATGGCTTTGAGTACTATAAATGTTAGCCTCAAGAGGAAAAATCTCATTTTCTGTTCCACTTCAGGCAACAAAATGGCTTGGGGCAGCCCTATGAGATAGACAATACACACAAGTCGTTATAGATGCGTGCACATATTTATAACAGTACAAAGGTTAAATTAATTATAAGGGTTATTCCACTCATACAGGCAATAGAAGGTCACTTCCTTCATTATATTATGTACTTGATTCTTATTATCATGCTAATCACATCCATCATATTTCTACCTTTTGTTTAGCTGAAATAATCTCACTTCACCTCACCAAAACACAACACAACACAACAAATACTGGCTGGTTGATTTAGGATTAGTCACTCTCGGCCCAATACACCTCACAGGAGGAAAATAGGAGGCAGGGGAGTTAAATATGTTTTTTTCCTTGATTTTTATATATTAGAAAATCAGGATAAAATCTAATAAGAATTGCAATTCAAACTGCTTCCATAGGAATTATTCCAGGCATTAAACAAAGAAGAAAATTGTTTGAAGCTCAAGCTTAACAAGGAAGCTCTTAAGTGGCTTTTGCTGCTATGATTGACAATGAACATGTAAAACATATATCTACACATATACTATGCAACTTATTGTATATAAGAATAGTACCAAATCCACTTAACATGGGGGGGGGGGGGGAATCTGGTATGGTAAGAAATTGAGATACCTCTAACATAAACCTTAGGAGTAAATCCTGCCAAAACTGCCCATTATTTGGGTTAAAAAGCAGTAATAGTAACTGGCAGGGTGATAATGCAGAGCAGCAAGCTAAAAGATTAATACTAAAACGTTTGAGCATGATTGATAATGTTGAATCATCTACTTATGATTCGTGTTCTCTTGGGGTTATTTTATGAATCTGATCTTATTTGCCAAAGTCTCAGCTGTTACTTGATGCCATCAATCCTTCACTGATTTTGTCCTTTGTGATGATTTTCTAAGGCTTTGATAGGTCTCAGAAATCCTAGTGATCAATGATCATTCTGAATCCTGGTACCTTTTGCAGTGGAATTATATTTTTCTCTGAGAATGCCACCATTTGTCTTTCTTTTGGATTTCGCCAATCATAAGTGTGAATAGGGAAACATACTTAACTGATGCATTTTTTCAGACCAATGTTGATGTTGCCAAACATTTTCAGAAGAGATATGTCTTTGCAATATTCATATTTTACTTTAGTGCACAGCTATTTTGGAAGCCAATAGAACTACAATACGGAAACAGTGAGTTGTTCCTTTAGTCATCTTTGAAAAGAAATTATCTGAAATACTTTTAAAATGGTTACAATTTGTTTTATCATTACATAGCTATAATTATTACAAAAATTAATGCCTGTAAGAGGCTAGAATAAGTAGAAACTAAAACATAGTTTAATCTCTCTGGCATCTGGATATAGTAGCAGATGGCTTAGCAATGCTATTTAATTAAAATAACCTCATTAATTTAATATTCTATTTACACTTTATACCTGGTAAAAAAAAGTAGCTAATCTTATAAACCTCCATATCACTGTGCAGATCAAAAAAGGGGGAAATACACATGGAAAATAAAAAAAAAGCAATGTGGAACCCACTCTCAATTCTATTAACCTTCAGTCCTCATTCCATTATCTTCCAGCATTAGGTGACCATGAAGGATGTTCTGGGTCATTGAACTATTTTTCCCAAAAAGAAAAATGTACTTACCGTATTTTTTGGACTATAAAACACATCGGTGTATAAGACGCACCAAGATTTCAAAGAAGCAAGTAAGAAAAAAAAGTTTTGAAGAGCTAAGTAAGAAAAACAGCCATTTTTTTTCCAGAAATGAAGGCATTTTTGTCTTCCCCCAGCCCTGCTGAAGCCTGCAGAGTGCTTTTGGGGACTGGGGGAAGGAAAAAATGCCTCAATTTTTGCAAAATATTGAACATTTTTTTTGCAAAAATGGGATAGAGGGGCAAAGCTTTGGGAGGTCAAAAATGGCTGTATTCGGTGTATAAGATGCACCAACATTTCCACACTCTTTTAGGGGGGGAGATGCATCTTATACTCTAAAAATATGGTATGCAAATTTGAGGTGTCTACAGCATTTCTGTTGTGCATACATAGTTTGAGAGCTAGATTGATCTAGTGGTTATGGTATCAGAGTGGAAACCAGGAGGATGTAAGTTTTAGTCCCACCTTAGGCATGAAAGCCAGCTGGGTGACTTTGGACCAGTCACTGTCCATCAACCCATGCCATCATGACAAGCCAGTTGGTGAATTCACAAGAAATGGATCAACATTTGGTCAGAGAAAAGCATACTCTGCACTTGCAGGAAAAACATAGGAAGAAAAAAGATGCATTGTTCTACTTTGTCAGCAGAAGAGTATGCACTCTGTGTTGATATCTAGGTTAAGCAAAAGCTTGTTTAGATAATAATTTGTTGAAAATGCCAGTCTTTTACACAAGAATAAGATTCATGTGATTTATCTGGTGGATTCCTGATTTTTCTTTCTCTCATTTTCTTGATTTCCTTTATCAAGATCTATATAAGACCCCAAACATCTAGAATTAGAATACTTTATTTGGCCAAGTGTGATTAGACACACAAAGAATTTGTCTCCATTGAAGAAGCTCTCAGTATACATGCAAAGCAACAGGATAATGATAACCACCACCACCATCATATCATTATATAATATTAATATGTTGATAATCATCATAATAATATAAGTAGAAGGGAAAATAAGAAGGATGATATTAATGCTACAATCATACTACTTGGGTAAATACACATAGACATTAGACAGCATTATGAGAATTAGATGTTTAGCACACTGATAGCTTGAGGGGGAAAACTGTCCCTGTGTTTAGTTATTTTGTCCTGCAATGCCCTATAGCACCATCCTAAGTGGAAGAGTTAAAACAGTTTGCGTCCAGAATGTAAGGGATCTGCAGGTATCTTCTCAGCCCTCTTTCTGGCTCATGCAGTGTACATGTACTCAATGGAAGGCAGACTGGCTGCACTCCTACCTAATTATCCAATGGAGTCTGTACTTGTCCTGTTTGGTTGCTGTACCAAACCAGAAAGTTATAGAAGTACATATGACAGACTCAATAATTCCAGCTCCTGCATTTTCTGGGTTGATGCAGGAGGAGCATTCTTTGTAGTGCCTTTTTAATTATGGTAATAATGTTAAGTGTCCATTTGAAGTCCTGGGAGATTATAGAACCCAAAAATTTGAAGGACTCTACCATTGATACAGTGCTGTCAAATATAGTAAGAGGTGTAAAATTAGAAGGGTTCCTCCTAAAATCCACTTTCATCTTTACAGTTTTAACTGTAGTCAGTTCTAGATTTGTTATGGCTGCATCACAGGGCCAGTTGTTCAAGCTTCCATCTATATCCAGATTCATTACAGGCAACTATTTTACAATGTTATGGAACATGTTTTCTCTATATGTTGAATGCTTTTTGTCTATGTATCTGTGAGGAGAGGTTGGAACAGTAATATTTTCTGTATGAGATTGAGTTTGAACTAGGAAGGTGAATTCTTCTTTGTAGATTAATATTACTGCTGTGTAGTATTACGTTTTTATTTAATTGCATATTTATTTTGCCTGTGCTTTTGTTTGTTTGTTGGTCATCAAACAGTGGATTTGTACCTGTTGTGGGTTTGCAAAGTGAATGTGGCTTTAAAATCAGAGGAAAGAAACATCAATATCTATGCTATGCTATGCTGATGATACTCTGAAAATACAAAGAATCTACAAGCTCTAGTAATAGAACTAAAGGAGCATAATATAAAAAATCAGACAACATAAGGTTGTTGCTAAAAAGGAATAAGAGATTTTAAGTATGTCCACTGCCTTGAATTCTTTGTAAAAAATAATAATAAAGGCAGGATAATAGAATCTAAAAACCCTTACTTAATAATCAATGTTAATATTTACTATTGATAGCTTTCCTTTTTTTCTCTTCTTGTTCTCAGTTGGGTTACCATATTTTTTTTTTACAAATCACTAAAGACATCTCTTGTTTAGAAATGGGCTACAAAATGACTTATAATATTCCGACTTTAATTGCATATGGAATATATTAGTCATTTAATATTTTAAATCTTGTCATTAATCATAATTGTTTAGTTATCTACCTGAATTATATTGCTTTTACTGTATTTCTTTCCCTTACAATATTATATGGTCTGTGTGTGCCTGCGTGTGTGTGTGTGTGTGTGTGTGTGAGAGAGAGAGAGAGAGAGAGAGAGAGGGAGGGAGGGAGGGAGGGAGGGAGGGAGGGAATGAGGGAGGGACAGAGAGAAAGTGTGAAGGAAGGAGGTACATGCTACTTATCCAAAAAGCTATTAATCTTTATCACAAATTATGCTGACATATTTTCAATGAACTATTTCTTGGATACATGAAGCAAATTACAATAGATTGAATCATATTTTTTATCCCTTCTTGCTAGCATGACTAGGCTTCAAAAATATTTTGATGGAAGTTGACTAGATTTGTTTATCTGACAGAGGAACTGGAGAAAGCCATATGATGATTTTTTTTTCCTATCCTGGATTTTTTTGTTAACCCAGCTGGTTAATAATCAGGGCAGATTTCCTGCCATTTACCTCCCAACGACCAAAAAGATCACACAGGTTGGGCCTCCTCCGGGTGCTGTCGACCAGACAATGCAGGTTGGCGGCTCCCCGAGGGAGGGCCTTCTCTATAGCTGCACTGGCCTTGTGGAATGAGCTACCTGCTGAGATCCGGACCCTCACCACTCTTGCAGCCTTCCGTAAAGCGACCAAGACCTGGCTGTTCCGGCAGGCCTGGGGCTGTTGATTATTCCAGCCCCATTTGATGAAATGGATGTTGTGTTGATTTTAATTCTGTAATTTTGAATGTTTTAAATGCTTTTACTTGTTGTGAGCCGCTAGTCCCTAGGGAGTGGGCTGCATACAAATTCCATTAAAGAAAGAAAGAAAGAAGAAAGAATACCATATCTGTTCTAGCCATTGATAAACCATGATCAAATCACTTCCATATTGCCAAAAAACGCTAAAAGAAAGTGCATGTGAATCATTGGGAGGTGAGTTTGGCTCAAAGAAGATTTTAATTTTTTTTTCTTTTGAAAATGCTCTTTCATTGAAAATTGTTGATGCCTTTGCATTTTGGGAAATGAATGCAGGAAAAAATCCTGCATTTTTTAACATAGTTCTGCAAATTAATCATTTTTTAAAAAAATTCTGGAGAAAGAAAGAATACCACCTTGAAATCCTTTAGATCCTGCTGGTTTAATTCTGAGAGCTTTGCTTTCAGTAAAATGATAATTCAGCAAAATTCTAACTATCCAATAATGACCTTAAATTTTAATGTTTTCATGTAGAATGTTATCTACTGGAGGCATAAAATGCTTTGAAATTGGACATTTTTGACAGAATTGCACTTTGGAAAACCTCTGCCAGGATACTTTGGGTTTCTATTGCCTTATACAATAGTCAGTTCAGAACAAGCGCACAGAAAGGTAGTTTAGGGTGGCTATAAAGTCTTCTAAAATCCTTATTTAAAATGCCAGTGGTTTTCTGCTTCTTTATATTTTTTTAAAAAAATTCTCCTGCCTGAAATCTTTATCAAATGCAATAATTGAGCTCCATTTGGACAGCTCTACCTTGAATTACAACATTTTACTGACTCACCTTCAAATGAATCCTGGCTTTCATGCACTTTGTTTCACATTTATTTCAAGACCCAAGAAACTTTGATATTTGGAGATGTAACAGATTCAACAAAACAAACAACCCTGTTGTTTTAAATATGTTTTTCCATTCATTCATTCAATTTCTATGGCTATCCATCTCAATGACTCAATTTAAACTGTTTCAGGATTTTTACAATATAAAGACCAGCTGTGAAACTCAGTTCTACATTCTAGGAGGTAGGAAGTTAAAGAAACAGACTGAGTGAGCAAACCACATTACCTCTCATTTTTGAAGTTAAATATTTCAACAAGCATTAATGAACCATATACCTTGGGACATGCAGAAGAAGATAGTTGAGTGACATTGGTTCACCTCTAAGCAATACTACAAGGATTGTACCCATAGTCGGTGCTATAATTTATGTTGCAGTTATAAAGGAGTAATCCTTATTGCCCTTCCTTATGAATAATAGACAATTTCAACTGATGTAGTTCAGTGGTTATAAGTACACAACAATTAACTCCTGGCTGAGAAGCCTGACCTAGGGTTGAAGGTGATAGCTACCACTTATTGGCCTCTGCTGTGTAAACTAGATTTGCCAGATGGCAACTCAGAAAGAGTTTCTTTTGAAAGCTGTGTTTGCAGTTGGCAAGACATGGACCTGAAGTAGCAGTGAACTGAGTGGAGGGCATATATACTTACCAGGAAGAACAGACTGCCAGTGTGTAGCATTGCAGCACAACATAAGTATGCTGCCTAGCTTTTCCATGATTGATATCTTGCGGTTCCTTCAGGTAAAGAATTGGGCTCTTTCCAGTTTGGCTACTCCTCATTAGGGGCAGCCAGCTGCTAAACAAAAGCTAATAATAAAATGATGCCTTTCTTCCCCAAAGTCAAATCTGCTCATTCATAAACCAGTTCATTAAAAAATGGCACATATCCCAGTCTGCATATACCTGCTTGATATATAGCTGGCTCACAGTCTAAAAGGCTACAGAGTTGACAGTTAATGATAGGGGAAAGCACATCACATAAACCATAAACTAAAGAGCAAGCTACTTTAGTTAATTAAATGTATAACCTCCCCTTTCCTTCAGAAGCCCAGGATACAATACAGAGGATTTCCTCCTCTAATTCTTTCCCACAAAAACTTTGTGAAGTAGGTTGGGCTGAAAAGGGGCAATTGTTCCCAGGTCACCCAGAGGACTTCCATAGCTGAGTATCTCCTTGATCCTAGCCCAACATCTTCATTATTATACCACACTGGTATAAAGAGAAGAAAGCATACATATATCTCCTTCCCACACAAGGCATAAAAAGCCCCCTCTTTCCAAATGCATGCTTTTATTTATGACAGTATAATGTAATTTAAAGCACAGCTCCATATTCCAGCTCTTTAGAACTAATATATGCTAATATATATTGAAACACCTCTCACAATATTCTGTCAGAAAATTATGTAGACTGGGGATTTTGAGAATTCAAGTTCAGCTCGTTTAAATGGCAGAAAAAGAGACTGCATGCAAATAAAAATATGCAACATGAGGATACACCAAAAGTCCCCATGTGATACTGTAAATAACCAAGATTTTCTTTTTTGAACAAAAAATGAGAGCTATACAAATAATAATAATGGGCTTCTTAAACATGTTGTCCAAATCTTGACCTGTACCTGCTATTTCAAAATCTCATCCTACAATACTAGTAACCCTCCTCAAATGCCCAACTCAGAACAGCCTTTTTGTGGCTGTCTATTATGACTAGTCATCACTGCCCATCAGCTGTCTTCAATTCCCCCAAGCTGAGTTTTGCATTCCAAGTTCTGCTGTGCAAACCCAAAAACCATGCCTGAATTGCTGAATCCACTTTCAGTTCTTCAAACAGAAAACACCTGTCCCAAAGATCTTCCTGTGTCATCTCACTATAGTCCATGGCAGGGCTATAACTCATCCAGTTGAGAGAGATAAGGTGAAGAATTAAGATAAGTGAGGTCACTCCCAAATTTACTTGCACAAAGTTGCTATGGTATTTCCTTTTTGTCAAAGTGAAAGATAAGAGACAGTAGAAAACTAAAATCAACAGGTAATGAAGTATGAAGAATTGCAAGAGAGTTATCCTGATGAGTTTGCTTGTATGCATGCTTTTATGAGTTATTTTTTCTAGAGTATCATAATTTCTGTATACCCACCCCACCCACCCTAAAAAACCACATATGCAACAAGATTCAAGCCTTTTTCTGCACTGAAAGACACCTATAAGGATTACCTGTTGCTTTAAAAAAAATTAGAACTACATTTATTCAATATACTGTGTTTTAAGCTGATTCTTATTTCTCAAGGCAGCTGACAAAAATACAACTCTTATATTAATAAATTTCAAGTTAAACAATACTTCAAATTTGATCAATGAGTTTACAAATATTTATTTTACATGGCTAAATCTTTAAAGTTTAAAGCAAGGAATTGGAAGAATTAAATAGTAATCCACTTCATAGGATGTTGTTTTATCTGAAACGATGCTCTGGACAGGAATCATATCAATAATATGTCTTCCACAAAACCATTTTTTATGTTACTGTTTAGAGATATGATAGCTCATCTTTCTCATAATAATCCTTGTATTGTGCAAGTTAGTGCTTACATAAAGGGTTGGTTACATTGTAAGATTAACATCAAAGATGGTCCTTGGACTTGATACAAGGCAGAACAATAATAGTACTTCTCTGCTGAGCTTTGCTTACCAACACAGGACTCCCCGGAAAGTGAATAGGTTCCATTGTCATGGAAACCGCTTCTGCACTCACAGTGGTACCACCCTGGGAGGTTAACACAGCGTGAATGGTTGTGACATTCAATGATCCCCTCAGCACATTCATCAATATCTGCCTCAGAGAAAAACACAAGCCAGCCAGGATATTAATTTTCTTTTACACCAACATTTTAGATAGTAAAAAACACAATACTAAGCCCTTCTGGAATACAATGGAACGTACCTTTTAATGAACAGGCTACGCTCTACACACAAAGGTATCTCAGTAACCCATCTTTGTAGTTTACAAACTTGAGAGAACTTTCTTTAAAATAAACCAGATAAATTCCCCACCTCTCTTTTAAATAGGTTGGGGGGAAAGTCTCAATTTTAATTCCCTTGATCTACAAATAATGTAAATTCACCCAGGTCATACCAGGCATTTTTTAACCTTTATTTTTTATGTTTTATTTATTGAATTGCAATTTTGTAGTTTGATGGTTGTAAGCCATCCAGAGGCATTGAGAATCAGGCTACATAGAAGTTATTACTATTGTTATAATTATCAATGTTTGATAATTGAATTGAATGGGACTTTTTTATCAAACATATTATAAAAATAGAGGAAAATATTTATTTGGGAATGGGAAATAGTTATTCAGGCTATTTGTTGGGGTGGTCTGGAGATTGTTAAAGTGAAAAATCCCCCCTCAGCCATACAAACTAAATGGTACTTTTTTCCTCAGCTTAACCAATCTTACCAACTTATGGTGAAGCTAAAATTGGAGCAGACTACACAATTTATACTGCCTTGAATCCTGGAAGAGAATTATGTGTGCTATCTGTATTAATTTATTAGACATATATTGACAACTTTAAAGATGAATGTGGAAATGCCCAAGATAAATGTAAACATTTGTGAGATCTAAGTCATATATTTTTCAGATTTGAAAGGTGAAGGAAACCGTTTGTCACAAAGTAGAAAATAGGATGTGCTGAGAAAGTCCTTGGATCACCCTCAGGAAGAAAGTCACTTCTCCTAAAGCAGTGTTCCTCAGTCTCAACAACTGTAAACTGTATGGATTTCAATTCTGTTCTAAAGGATGTTCCTTTAAATGGCTGCTCAACCAAAAGCTGCGACCATTTAAATCCCACTGTTCAATTCTTACGATGTGGCCATACAATACATCTTCTAGGGCTGTACACTGACAATAGACTACTGAGTGAAAACTGCTCAGGGGCTATCCCATCAACTCTGAGGAAGAAGGGTTGCAATTCCTTTTTAAAATGTACTTTTTATTATTTTATGAGTGAAATTAACAGACAAAAATATAAAACGAAACAATCTGTGGTAATACAATAAAAAAGAATAATGGTGATCATAAACTGAAAAGTTGAAAAGAGAAAGAGGAAAAAGACTCATAAAACAAATCCTAGTGAGGAATATTAATAGACAGCAAGCTCAATCCTTTAATATGTTGTTAAATTTAGACCATATATAAACTTAATGTTCCATCTTCTTATTTTTACTGTTTAGCAGTAAGATTTATTTGATGTTTCAAAGATTGACAGAGAATACATCTCTTTAAGCCTCACTTCAACAACTGAAGTCTTACTTATTTTCTTTCAATCTATGTAAATTAATTCACTTGCTAATCCCCAGGCTCAATAAAGCCAAAGTTTTCCATAAAATCTTAAATTCCATATTGTTATTATATTCACTTCTACAACAGCTATGTTCTTCCCCTGAAAAAGAAAACATTGTATCAAAGAGCCCTCACATTTCTTTATCATAGAGAGGCCAATAGACACAACCTAGAATTTTCTGATGGATTAGCTTCAGCTTTAAATAATATTTAATATTTCTTAAAACGTGGGCTCAGTAATTTTCGAAAACTGGATATTCCAAGTCCTTGTTCTATAAAATGTAAACATTACCCGTCTCGAACCTTGTTGCATTCTTTAATTTCTTACATAAATGCCAACTTTACTTCAAATACAGCTTCTTTTAAATATTTCACTTCTTCAGATGTTTCTAAGACAGCTAAAGATTTTGGGGGCATATTGTTCTGACAGTACATGCTGTAATTGCATATGTTAACAAATATATGATTCAGGTAAATTGATTCTAAATTGCTATAAAAAGCCCAATTGTGCAGACAAAGAATTATCTTTCTAAATTTGCTAGCCAAATAATAACTTGGTTTTTTGAGCTGGCTTTGTCCTCTTTTTCCAAAAAGGGCAAAGATACCCCACCCCATTTTTCACCCTCCCCCTTTTGGAGATGCAATTGATCTATGCTCTACAGGCAAGAGCCCAGATCAATTCAAAGCATGATTCTGTAATAGAAATGATCAGACTGATTCCTATTTTTCATTCAAGACCATGCAACAAATGAGTTGTTTCAGCTTCCCATGCACTCTCATTTATTGGGCCCTTGGTGTCAGTGTACTTAAAAGTTGAAAAAATAATTACACAGTGACATAGGATACAGTAAAAATGGCAGGGGGAGTCTGTTTGAGATCTCAAACAAGATTCAGCCTTCCCCTTCCCACTTTGGAATCTTAACAAATTATTCTGTATATTAGATATTCTTGTAAGTTTTTTCATTCAGTCTTAAATCTGTTCTTGCATTTATATGCTTATCTTTTTTAATGACAATTTTTTTTCTGATAAGATCCAAGCAATAATATTTAACACTTCATTCTTTGGACCATAAAACCTTCCTTTAATTAGACAGTGGTTTCCATTTATTCATCTACAAACACAATATTGTTGGTAACACTGTCATGAAATTAAGAGAGCAATTTTAAATATTACACATAAATCATCCATTACTCAAAACCAATCCAGCCACTACAAGTTCTCATTTGGCTATTCTTTGGATGACTTAGTAGCTTGTAGAAAAATCAGAAGTTCAATATTCATTAGTCAAGCTTTCTCCATCCTCTTCCAGATATATTGAATTATAATTCTTATGTTTGCCAGGGATAAACTTGCTGAAGACATAGTTATGTCAACACATAGTTATATGGTCCATATCAATTTAATCTCAATTTAAAAAGTTATGTAAGATCAACAAGTTTGAGAATTTAAAAAAAATAGGTAACTTGATAAGAATCACAAAACTTTAAGGACTGAAAAAGACCTTGGAAGCCATTTAGTGTCAGTCCTTCCCCAATACAAGAACCTACTATTAAAGCAGCCTTAACTGATGGCCATCCACTGTTGGCCACTGTTTAAAATACCTCCAGTGCAGAAGAATCTACAACTTCTAATGAAGGAGAGACAGAGGAAGAGACATTGTTAGCAACTCCTAGCATTAAGAAAATTTTCTTTGTTATCTTGGTTATTCTCCTTTGGATACATTCCAGTTTCCTAAAATATGGCATCCAAATATTTCAGGTTTGCATTGAGAGAGGAATGCTGACTTTTCTTGATCTTGAAATATATGGCTATTGATAAAGTCCGTAACTGCATTTGCTTTTTTTTTTTTTTTTTTTTACAACTGTACTACATTGCTGGTTCATGTTCAGTTTTTGATCTATCAGGACCTCAGATGTCTATCACAAGTATTGCTGCCCACCATGTATCTCCTATGCTAATACCTTGATTTTCTTACTCAGATGTAAAATGTTTTTGTCCCTGCTTCCAAAGGCTAAATCAGCACACCATTCATCACTTCTTCCAGTCTGATGCAAAGCCACTGAGATTGGGCATTATTATTCAATGTGCTTTGATGGCACTATGTTCCAGCATAGATTTTTCAGATGAAACACTTGTCAAACATTCTGTATCACTTCAAAGGCAGATGGGCGGCAAAAAAAAAAAAAGATAAATAAGTCAATATGTTTGCTGCATTTTCCTGGTCAACTAAAATGGTCGTTCTACCAAAAATAAATAAATAAATAATCAAGCTTATTTGATATACCTTGTTTCTGATAAATGCCTGCTGGAAAACACACTTATTATTATTATTTTCCAAATGTTTCAAAGCAACTTTTCAGACTTTATCTGGAAAAGTACAAGCAGAAAGCTGGCAAGTATCCATGAACCAGAATTAAATCTGTACTTCCTGCTTGTCCCAGAAGAAGAAGGGGTTACATCACATGTCATTTTATGAAGTCAGGAATCAATTATATTGTGCTCAAACCATAACTATCCATTTGAGAAGGTGACCTCTAGCTAAATTTTCTTATTCTGCTTCAAAAATAATCCCCCCATCCCACCTTGACAAACACAAGCAGGGGGATCTAGTTCACCTTCTACATTTCACTCAGTTCTATACAGATTGGTCTTTTCCAACTGGCTAGTGTGTGCTGTGACAGACATCCTTGCCGTCCATGTCTGTCCTCTGCCTTCAATAGTTATTTCATACTGAGTTCCTTGCAATAAAAGGTTGGGGTCCTTTTATTTCAAGCGAGGTTTGTAGTGGAATGGTGAAATGCTTGCAATTTGTTTGCTGTTGTTTTCCTTTAACAGATTCATCAATGCTGTAAAACACCGGTTGTTTCTTTGTCGGGTTTTGCTTTCCTTTTAATTGGGTGAAATTGACAAAGTTTGTTCATTCATAATTCCATTCCCTTCAGCTGCTCTCTTTTACAAGACCTTGGGTGACTAGTAAATTCTGACAAGTTTTCCCTTCTTGCGCAAGTGAAAGAAAGAATGGTAAAACTGTTGGCAATAATAGGCAAGAAGGAAAGAGTTATGGAACATGGTTTCTGTATATGATGAGTGCTGCAAGACTATTAAATGAAGAAAAATGGAAAAGCTCTAAAACACCCACAATGGGCAAATAGTTGGTGAAGATGATAGAATTAGCAAGAAGAGAAAAATTGATTTGTCTGATTAGGGAAAGGAAAATAACCTCATTTGTTAGTGAATGGAAACCCCTGATAGACTTTTTGCTGAAGAAATTGAAATAATGAAGTTATGATTAATGGACTTGATGATTTGAAAGAAGGAAATTCTGATGTACACTTAGGGTAAAACAGAAATGCATTTATGACTGTGGTTAAGATTGGAAGCCATGTTATCACCTTTTCCTTATTCTCTTTCTTTTTCTTCTTTTCTTTCTTACCTGTTAGTTAGTTTTCCATGTTTCTTCTCTAAAACTTGTGTTGTTTTTATCTTGGTAAAGTTTCCGTTAATTTCACATGTGTGTGCATGCGCACACACACCACAGTGTTGTCTTTTTTTTCTTTTTAATTAGTCCTCAAAAGACAAATCCACAAAGGGAAAAGCACTTGACATTTCCTTTCCAAGCATAGGTGGGGGGAAAAAGGACCAGGGGAATCCATTAATTGGAGACACGCTACCAGTTGGACAGACAAAATACTGATCAAGACTGAAACCAAAATAGAAGAAGGGGTTGAGATAAAAAAAAAAGATTTCTTAAATCAACTTTATTTCTAGCCAATTCATGCATTGGGGACAAGCATCTGTGGGAGGCAGCATAGTTAAGGCCTACATCTGAGTGGATAACTATATATTTCAGTGTTAAAATGGGCAGTGCCAGTTACAGTTGCAAATATAACCCAATTCAGTTTTCTCAATAATTCAGATTTCTATGCTGCATTATAAACAACCCTAACTTAAAAGTGCCTTAATACTTTAAAAAAATGAGAGGAAAGGCAAACATATTTCAATAGTAATTGATGGATTGAAGCAAATGAAAGCATATTCTTCATGTTGTAATGCTCAAAATATACAAATTGGATTCTCCCAAAAAGTCAAATAAAGCATGACTTTTAAAATATTTTTTCCTTTTCATAATATGTTGCAATATCTAATAAGCCTGAATGACAGTTACAACACCTTAAAGGTTTTTTTTTCCTTTGATATTTTCTGCTGCATATTTTCGAAGGCTGCGATCAACATTATGAAATTAATACTTTTCAAGAAATTAATTGGCTATAATCTTTTTTCACTCTGTGCCCTGGAAAAATTGTTGAATCTTCTATTTAGACAGAATCATTAAGAATGATAACTTAGATAGTTTTAAGCATCACTGAAGGGGATATCACCAGTGACAAATGAATCTCTTTTATAAGAAGGATGAATTGTTTTCATCCGTTGAGAATTATTTCTAGCCAAGAAGGCAAGAATAAAAGCAATCTGTGACTGTACTTCTACACTTTGGATTTATAGCTAATTTACATTTGAAGTATGAAATTTCTTTTTCATGGATTGCTTTATCCTAGCAAGGAACAGAAGTATGTCTATATTGCATTAGGTGGTAAATGTGCTGCTTTTGTCGCATCACCATCAAAAGCTCCAGTTCTCACTGCAGGAAAGTATGCCTGAGGTGAAAACTCATTGTGTGGAAATGGGCAAATGGGCACAACTGCCTAGAAATGTAGAAAAGGGATATGGTAGCAGAAGATTTAAGATGTCACTGTTACTCCACTGAAGAAAAAGTAACTGTTATGTGGAGTAAGAGATAGATAGAAGTATAGACTGCTAGCAGATGGGATCTATGCTCATTGTAAAATCTTGCTGATTGTAAATTGGTTGTGAACAATCAACCACTGGAATTCCTTACCTTCGGAGTGGGTGCCCCATCACTGGAGTCTTTCAAGAAGAGACTGGACAGCCACTTCTCTGAAATGTTATAATCTTATGCAGGAATTTGGACTAGATTATGTCCAAGGTTCCTTCCAATTTTGCTATTCTTTATTCTATGTTCTGAATCCCAATTTAAATTGTATGGCAGATTAGTGCCTATCGATTTATCTCCATTTGGAGACAGTCGCAATAGTTTAATAGTGGTGTAAGAGATGTTCATTGCTCATCACAATGTTATAGACATTTTGCAATGAAATAATTAGAAAATGATTTAGGATAAAGCTTAAAAAGTGTTTTTCTGAAAAAAAGAGGTACTGTTTTAATCATGATAGCAAATATTAATTAGCTGAGTTTACACAATAAATATCAGTATTTTGACTGGAAGTCTTTGCAATTGTTTCCAGGCCCACTTTGCAGCAGTTGGATCAAGGTTTTCCTTGATCATTCCATGATTGCTCTGATTTCTGTAGATTTATTTCTGCGGTACACTGTTCTATATTACTCCACTGATTTCATTCAAATTACATTTATACTGTATCTATGGTTCTGGAAAAAAGAGGCAAATTTGTTTCTTCAGGTCAACTTCCTTGTTACAATATAATTTTGTTATAGCAACACAATGTAAAATTGGTCATTCTGCATTCATTTTAGAACAAGCCTAATGTATTTATGAAGATTAAACACATATGCAAATTGCCTTATCATGCAATCATTTCCCCTGGTGGTAGATTTATGTTGTTCCTACTTTAAATGCTAGCCTACTGTTCATACTGCCAACTGACCTTGAAGAAGTCAAAGGATGCACAAAACAATCCCCCCATCAATGGTTAATGTTGCTTACAAAGTTAATCCTTTTTTCAGAGAGTAGAACATCAAGTTGATATCATGACATTTTCATGTGTTGTTACAAAAAAAGTTCAATCTCATCTGGATATGTTCCACTATATGTTCTTTATATGCAAATATACTTTTCTATTTGCCTTATCATAATTCTCTAGGTTTTTAATATGAAGTTTACTTTCTTGGATCAATCTTTGACCTGTCTAAATTCAATTTCTTTCTTTGTTAGCCAAAAAGAATAAAATAAAATAAAGTAAATGTACTGTAGTGAATTTCTTATTACAGTACAACTGAAAATATATATGTAGATTTATGGATGTTAAGTGATTGGGAGACCACTGAGAAAGCATTCAAAATGTGAAGAATTCTGCATCCTTCTTGCTTTTTTGATTGAATAGGTCAAGTGGAACAATGTTATATAAATTATATGAAAGTAAAATAGAACAGTGGATTACTTTTAAAGTAGATCACTGCCTAGAATCAAGCTTGTCACATTTATCTATCTTCACAAAAGAGCTGAAGCTAAAAACCTAAAACTTTAATGTGTATCTAGAAGATAAAAGAAAAGGTGTTACACAAAAAGAAAGATTGCCAATATATCTTGGGTGTCAAATTCCAACACTTACACAACAGCTAAAGAAAAAAAAAATCAATACAAAAATTGTCAAGCTATGACAATTGTTATTCTGGCTAAGCCAAAAAAACCATACAATATATCACTGCTGAGTTAACACAGAAGAGAACAGTATTAATATATTCTTTGCTATCTCAAATGTAAGGTGGTAAAATGATGCAGGATATCTGCAGAATTAAAACAGAAATAAGTAGCACATTATTTATTTAAGAATAGGAATATGGAGAATAAAATATTGAAATTGTACTTTAAGGGTGGGCGGGCACATGGTTAACTCTGCCTATGTCCAGGGTCCTATGTTCTCAAGGGAATAAATTTTCCCTATCATCTCTCTGTATAAACTCCATGTGAGCACAGTAGTACAGATGGAGAACTCATCTGAGTAAACATGTAGCTTACATGAAATATTTCAACTGTAGGTAAAGCTAGCTAGAGATATGATTGCGATGCACAGGACTGTGGGCCTCTGATCAGTGTCTCACATGTTCTGTCACTGCAGGGAGACAAAGGTGGTGTGACCTCCCTTCTATTTCACTTTCATATAGCACTTATTTAGTGTTCAAAGAGCAAGGTATATGTTTAATTTATTTTATACTATTTATAACTAATCTGTGAGAGAGGAGGAATTCCATATTCTCTTTAGCATCATGCTTCTTGGTCAGTAATTTTTGTGTTTGCTATCCTGCTTTCTAATCAGTGTCTGTTTATTAGACTTAGAAGTACAATGACTACAACAAGAAGGCAAGTAAGAAAACAGATACAAAAAACTTGATCCTATCCTTCAGCAAGGGGGTTACGTGTTAGAAGGGAGACAACATTAACTGAAGATGCCTTCTTAGTCCAGGATCTGTACATTTCAAAACTGTGAATATACAGTGGATAATAGATTTTAATATTTACATGGTTGGCATAAGTGTTAGCCTGCAATTACTTGCAAGCAACATTATGGGAGTAAAGGTTAAAGTTCAGAAACTTCCAAATCTTGAAGGAATGTGTAGAGAGTAAAGAAGAAAATGGACAACACTTGGACATCAACTACTCTATTTTTTCTCTCTCTTCCCCTTCCTTCTTGTTTAAAAAATTGCAGTGTGATATCAAACAAGGCAGTGGTCATGGCCAGCATCACAATTCTTGAAACCATCCATGGTTCCTTCCTACTAAAAATTGGGAAGTGCTGCCAAGCAAGGCAGTAATCATGACCAGCATCTCAATTCTTGAAACCATCTTCTTGGTCCCTCTAGACTTAGATGTAAAATAATGATGCCAACTACAATTGCAATTGTAGGGATTTACATAGTTCCCAGTAGAAAGGTTTTCTGCCATCACCATCAATGCCTAGAGAAACAGAGAATAAATGATGTTTCTGGTAGCAAAGGGGTATTTGGCACATGGCAACCATAGATCCCAGTTGATCCCAGTATGGCCAGATCAATGGGACTGTTTTTTTTAAGCATAAGGTGATAAGGAAGGGAACCAGGCAAGCAGTTAGATATATTCCACCTTTCAGCATTCATACATTACTCAATCAGCCTAACAATTTAATATAATGCAGCTATCAACAATAACAATTACAGGGAAATGAGTATATAATAAAAACAAGGAGATACATACAACAACTAAAATATAGCATCAAACAAAGACTGCATTTCCTAAGGACCAATGTTTTCCTGAATATGACATTGTTTACCAAGCAAGAAACAGCTATTTAAGTCAACAGCTTTTTAACACACGAGTGTCATAATGTAAATTGTGAAGGTCTGTCTTGTGTTTCAATCAACTAAGTCTCCATTTCATTTGGGACATAAAAAAGAAGTATCTGCATCTAAGCAGGCAGATATGGTAGAAATCCCTAATGTACTATTTTCTTGCCACTGTTTAATTACTTGGGATAATGAAAGGGATTTTAGTATGCAGATTGTAAACAAAAACAAAAATCAATAAATTTTAAATGAATTTACTGTAAGATACTGCAACCAATATTACAAGTTGTTTTGAACACTTGGGAGGATATGTTCTCTCACTAACACAAAATTCTTTTAAAAAATATGTACAAATGATTAATTATAGCAATTTCAAGAGAATATGACCAATATTTATTCATTTTTATGTTATTCACCAGTACTTGTAAATTTAAAATATAGTACATAACAGAATGTGCATATCGTTATAAACCATAAACAACCTTTATACAAAGACATCATATTTCTTAGGTACTCTTTCTTTTGGCCTGTCTGTCTACTTATCATTCATATATATAAAAATGTATATGTATATGTATATGTATATATATATATTCATTAATCATTGTAATTAATTAACATGCATTTGTATCCTTTAAAAACATAACTGAATTCTTTATGCATAGTGTTCTGACCATGACTATCAAATATAACTTTCTGGCAACTTGTTATGCTACAGAGCCTACTCCAAAAGAGATAATAATATATTGAAATTCTGTATTTACTTTTCTTCTCCTTGAAGTAAGTGCCTATGTGGAATCTGTCTGGAAAGTATTCTTGCATTGATCGAATTGTGCTGTTATATTCTATAGTGCTAATCCTCTCCCTTTACAATTAAGTCTGGGATGTTGGTTTGAGCTTGGCAATTTGGTTTCAAGCATTTTGTCGTCATTCAAGGAGGCATCGTCAGTGCATTTTGAATTGTCTCCTTCAACTTCCATGCTTGGGGGGGGGGGATCACATTATAGATACAGGAAGTGTAAAATGAAATTTCTGTCCTATCCCTGACCCCTCCATTACTAAATAGAAGCACAATAAGTGTTTAAGAAAATTGCACCAGGCAACTATTCCTATCCATGGAGAAGTGGGCTATTTAAAAAAAAACCAAGCATTTTGTATTATTAATCTAGGGCAAAGTTAAAAAGTTAAAATTGAAGATGTTCCAAGATTAAAAGAGTTTTTAAAAGGCAGATGAAATACCCTCGCCATAAACTACCCCCTCCCCAGGTTCTATGCCACTCTTAGACCATCATACCTCATGGCAGAACCAGGTCTTGATGTTTTTCTGGAAGGCTGGGAGAATGAGGCCCATTTCACCTCTGGGCATAAGATGTTACCTTTGTGATCATATTATTAGCAGTTGCGTCCTCTTTGCCGATGATGTAAAACTATTTAACACCACAGAAAACTCTACTACTCTACAAAACAACCTAGATTATGTATGTGAATGGTCAAACAATTGGCAACTCCAAATCTCTGCTAACAAATGCTCAGTCCTACACATTGGAAATAAAAATCAGAACATCAAATACAAGCTGGGCAGAGATGATCTAAAAGATGAGCCAAAGACCTAGGAATACTCATTTTGAAAGACTTAAGCCCCAGAGTTCACAGTAACAACATTTCCAAAAAGGCATTCAGAGTTGTCAACCTTATCTTATGTAGTTTTCTCTCTGGTAATGTTATGCTACTAACAACGAGGGCTTTCTGTCCAGCCGAAATTCAATGGGGCCTGTAACATACCCTCTCTGCTTAATTGGCTGGGACAGGTTGATGAAATAAGCATAAGACATTTTCTCAGATAGCCTGGCAATAATATGAAATATCTTAGCAATAATATGGAACTGGTTTACCATTGGTTTCTTCTAGGATAGCAATAGTAATAGCACTTAGACTTATATACTACTTCACAGTGCTTTTACATCTCTCTCTAAGCAGTTTAGAATCAGCATATTGCCCCCAACAATCTAGGTCCTCATTTTACCCATCTCGTAAGGATGGAAGGCTGAGTCAATCTTGAGCTGGTGAGATTTGAACTGTCAAACTGGAGCTAGCAGTCAGATAATGTAGCCTGCAGTACTGTACTCCGGCTTGGATGTCTGTTTCAGCTTTTCAATCACCCTATGCATTTGGGATTTCTTGATGTTTGCCATCTAAATGCTTCTCTGAACCTGATTAGCTTTTTAAAGATCATTCAAAGTCAGCTAGAAGCTGCCAACAGCTGTGTAGATAAATCAGTTAATTTATCTTATAAAATTAAGTTATTTGAAAAAAAACATGAGTCTTTGTTGTTCTGTCATAATGTGATTAGATTGTGAAATAAGGTTATTTTAAACTGTAGGGAGAAAATATTTACTTGAATCTACTCGATATTTTTCTAAGACAATATCTTCATCCTTCACAATATTCAAGACTGCATTATACTAATTCAAATGCATTGCCCTTTTACACCCACTTTAATAATTAATTGAATAACAATGGTTTAAAGGGCATGGAACAACAGCATCAGGGGAAAAAAGCTTATCGCTGGATCAGCATAGTACATTTTAACTATTGGATCTTAGCAGATGAACTTAGCCAGCTAAATTGAAAAGTATTTCAATTATACACTGTAAAACTGCATCAACAGCTAATTTGCATAAATAAAATTAGTGATAAGAAACAATATCACAAAAAAATGATATCTTGGGATTTGTCACACTCTGGCTCTTGACTATATGTAGCCCCATTTGGTTATAACATAGGCTTTGTTTCAGATTCCAGGAGTGGTTATTTTCATTCTCAGATTTTAGGATGCGGTTAATTTTAGCTTAATTGTTTTTCTTTATTGGTTTATTATAATTGTCATTATATAATAATGTGACAATGATGGGTAAAGGATTATAGTTTTATATTGCTTTTATTGATTGCATCTTGCCCTAAGATCAATGCTAAATGATTGGATAGAAATATTTTTTTTAAAAAATCATCCAGACTGTTGCCTTAAACTAATCACTAATACAGAAGGGGGGAAAAGTGTATCTGCACTCTAATAATTACCTGACATGTTAGAGTGATCAACAATTAATTCAGGAAAATGCTTGTTGGGAACAACACCGACAGATTAAAAAACATAATATTTTCCTTTGCTGGAGCATGACAAACATCCAAAATTTAAAAACAACAGCTCCAGGTTATAAAAGTGGTGCTCTTTATTCTGCCGCCAAGCAGTACATTTTGCAATGAAGAAAAAAGGAATCTCTCATAATTTGCTCTTCTCCAAGGAGTTTGTAGTTATGATGCCCATCCTCATTTTTGCTTTGCTTTCCCTTTTAAAAATTAACTCTTCTATGTTGGTTCTTTCTGATCACAAAGCAATATTCCAGATTAGTTTCTCAGACATCATTAATTCAGATAAAGTCAGACTACTAATAGAGCTGTATCCTTTTTTTGTAAGCAATTTAAAAAGACCTAACTACAGTAACTAAAAATGCCTGGATTAAAAAAAAACCTAATAGATTTGTCATATAATAATAATTATTGATGATGATATTTTCTATTAAATACCTTCTTTACCTAACAAATATAAAAATACTCACAAGGAGACAAATATAGGTCATAATATGAACCAAATTAAATGATCAGATACATCTTAATAATCAGCTCCAACTGCCAGGTTTTTTTCTCACCAGGTTAACAAAATTATTCAGATGGTAGCCCAGTTCCTATATAAATATGCTACATAAATCCAGTTTAATAATTTAAGGCTCTTATTTGCAACTGGGCAGCTGAACTGATTCCATTAAAAAGCTTATGTCTGACCTGAGGGCCACCCCAATTTATGCTTTGAGGTCTATGATGTTTATGTCATATCTGGAAAGTGATGCATCTAATGTTTGTATCACATCTCAGTCATCAAGTAGTACAGAAATTATGCGTCAAAAGAGAATTAAAAATAAACTAAGAAAGGGGATAATATGCTATTATTATGCAAAACACATTGTAAACAGTTGTATATTCTATTTATAGTATGCTGTGAACACTGATATATAATCTTTCTACTATGAAGTAAGTAGAAAACATCACTTTCTAGCAGCGGCGGATTAAGGCTCACTGGTGCCCTAAGCACTGAAAAATCTTGATGCTCCCTTCCTTTGTACATACTGTACAAATCTGCATTGGATTTTCTTTCTTTCTCAGCTTTGTGGTGCCCTCTTGGGTCTGGTGCCCTAACCATTAAGTCTGTTTAATGGTTAATACACCACCACTTTCTAGGACAGGGGCAGTGGGTGGAATGGTTTTGTGCATGCAACCTAAATCCCTCACATGTACAAATGAAGTTTCATGCACTTGCCCGCCATTTTGGTGGCCCAGTTCCCAAAAGGCCATGGCCTGACAGCAGTCCCTGGCCTGGGGCTTAGGGAACCTTGTTCTAGGATGTATCTTTTGAATGAACTCTATCCAGAAGCGATTATTTGCAGGCCCTCACTGATCCAGCTGATGGAATTTTGCCAAGAAAGAAGAAGACAAGAATATTGCTCAAAAACAAATAACATGAATGTCAATCATCTTACTAACTGTATCTCACCTTCAGTGGCAATACAGTAAAGGGCACAGAAAAAGCAGGATGTACCTTAAATGTTAGATATACTTGTAGCAGAATCTGCAAAGGAAACCTTCCCAAAAAACTGAGAGTGTAGTGTAGTGTAATGGAAATAGGGTTCTGACAAAGTCATTTGTAGTCAGGGAGATAGGCAGCTGACTCATAAGTAACAACAAACAAACACTGGACCACAAAGAAAAGAAAAGAAAAACTGCTGCAATTTATTCTTCCCAGATTCTTAAGCATTCAAGGTCAGGAGTTGAAAACAAAACAGTCTCTTTGGAGTATCAACAGTTCAAGCCAAGCATGCAGAATAGGGAGGGGGGGACCCTGGAAATAATATATTCTGATCAAAGGAGAAAAATTGAACAGGCAACAGTAGTTTGAAGCTTTTTATCCTGCTTCACATCAGCAGACACAATGGGCATCCCAGCCTAGCAAACAGGCAATGCCTTCTTGTGAAGTCTCCAACTCCTTCTTTTCCTCCAATCGAAGAAGCTATTTCATACCTTCAGCCTAGATGTACAGAGTTTTTGTACACCATAGTAATCTTTAATTACATTTGAAAAGCAGGTGGCAAGCAGTGTTTCAACATAGGTGCTGCTATGTTGTGAGCCAGCTTCAATTCTCAGATCATATTTGAGTGTTCATTGCAACAATCCAATTTTGGGGATATCACTATTTTCACCAATGTCTGTTCATGCTGGGTCTCTCTCCCCCAAGCATATATTTAACTGGTTTATCTACAAAACCTGATAAATCACTCCTTTACCATGTGCTACCCAAAACGTGTGCAAGTTTTAGGAACTGTGCACTTGTACATTGAGGTTAGCGTAGCCCTATCCAAGATAGACTGAATTCTGAGTATCACCTGAAATATCATTCTGAAATCCAATTTTCAGTATCAATTTCAAACCCATCCTGTATGAATTGAGTTTCAGTATGTAATCCCACATTCTGGTCTTTGGGATCAGGAGCAGGGGTGGGATTCTATCAGTTCACACCAATTCAGGCAAACTGGTAGCTCCGACAATTAGTTGGGAGCGAATTGGTACACTTCAAAGATCAGGTGGGCCTTCCCGCCCGCCCCTGCACTTTACTGAACTATATCTTCTCAGCTGATTTGCGTGGCAGAGTGGATTTTCGCGCCTCAGCTGTGTTACTCCCCATCAGTAATACAGAAGGTGAGTTTTCTTAAAACTGTGCGCGTCATAAAGCGTGTGATCACTGAACTGGTTGTTAAACTGGCCGGATCCATCACTGTTCAGGAGACACATAGAGATTCTTATAAATCTCAGCCCGGATAGAAAAGACACAAATAAATATGTCAGTAGCAACCAGTTCCAAATACATCAATAATTCATCTCAGGGTCAGACTAAATAACATGGGACACAAGATGAACTTTTGTATGATGGCACTGGACATTATACAAAGGGTTGAGCAGCAATCAGAAAACCTCCACAGAGTAGAATTATTGCACATTGGTGATTCCAAGTTCCTGTTCCCTTCAGTGATTGAAAGGTTCAACACATTTGTGTGGGATCAGGCTCTCCTGTTGTTATACTTGCTTTCCTGTAAAAATTTAAATGGAACATTATCAAGAACACTATGTGCTTGTCTTCACTACAGAAGATATTGGCCAGATATTAATATTCAAACTATTAAAAAATAGAGTCAAGGAGTTCATGAAAATAGTGAGGTAGGAGATTAAATTCTAGGCCCCAATGTCAAATTAAAAATGAATGAACAACTAGGTGCAGGGTAATATTTATATAACAGTTCTGTAAGATAAAAATTGTTTGTCTTCTAACATCTTGTTTCCAAAATAGTGCTTTATGCAGAGAACTAAAAAACTTTAGCTAAAAAAAAGACCTTGGTGAAGGTCTACCTGTAAATGTGATAATCTAATAAATGTTCTTTATACCCATAGTGTAGCAAAAAAAAAGAAAAGCTTCAACCTTCATCAATGGATCAACATTTTCAAGGGGATATTGATTTTGATTGATTATATGCCATCAAGTAGTTTTTGACTCCAAAAGCCACATAGATAGATTTTCTCCCTGACAATTCAAGGGGGAAATATTTGTTATTTTGATAAAAGAAAATAGGCAAATACATATACACAAGAAACACTGGTGGTATTAGAATAAGATCTTGCTAAGCATATTGCTAAATTTTTATGAATTCATAAGTAAGGATATATCAAATTATTCTACTGAATATTACACAGTTTATTGGTATAAATGGCCAAGAGTGGTCAAATAATATGAAGTATAACACATAAAGATGCTTGTTTCTCTTTATGCTAGTTCTGTTGGATAAGACACACAACATAAAGGTATACAATTGCTAAATTCTGTTATACTTGCTTGTGTTGAATTAAATGATTCCTTAGTCAATTGATCAGATAGAGTAGTTTTCCATTGTTACGCTCTTGGCCAGAACTGGTAAGAAATTTTTAAAATCAGGAACTAGGCAAAAACCTTTTCTCTATATGTCATTTCATTACTTCATAAAGTTATCCGTGTATTTCAGTAAAGCCAACCACTCCTTTTTACGCCCCCCCTTATCTTATTTAAACTCAAAGCTAATTATAGAATGTAGCAAATAAGCATTTTTCAGAATTCATCACCAACTCAAATGGGCCCAGCTATTTATTCACAATGGAGTTGCTAAATAATTGCAGAAGTCAAATATATAGAACCAAGAATTTTGTCTCTTGGTTATATTTCTCAAAATCTCTGCTTCATGGATCAAAGCTCCAGGAATACAAGATCTTAAAAGTAATTGAGCCACTATTATGCTAATTGAGAGTATGCAGGATTTTGAAATTAATGTTTTGGGTAACCAACTAAGACTATCAAATCACAGGCAATTGTTTCTATCCAAGCTATAAAATGAGAAACTTGGATGTCCCTAACCTCACCATCTCATCAGGAAGGAAAGGGTACATATGGGCAAGATTTCATTCAGCAGCTTTTCATCCCCTAGTTAAACCTGGCTACAGTTTTAAGAAGCTCTTCCTTTTGTTTCCTGCGTCTGTTCTATCCTCAATTGTTGTCTCCAATTGATTGATTTTGTCCAGGTGGTTGCCTACTCCCTGGCCACTGCTGGTATTTTATTTTCACACTTCCTTTGTTTTCCTTTCTGCTTGTTACAGTATAAATGCCGAGTTCATGTGGGAGGCTCAGGCGAGCACTTTGGAGTCACCATGTTGCGAGCTTGTCAGTTGATGGGCTTCCATTGTGCTGGCAGCAATAATAATCTTAATGCACTGCATCAAATATGAAGAAGGATTTGGCAGAGCTTATGTGAGGTTATTTGCTTGGAAAAGCTGGAGATGAATGAGGAGAGCTTATCCTTGGGGAGGCATTGTTTGGCTGACTTAACATATGAGTAAGCTACTGGGATTGTTTGGGCCTCTTTAATGTGCCAATGGGAGAAATTGGATCAAGAAAGCAGTAGGAACTATACGAACAAGTCTGCTTCTAACAATGTTGTAAGGAAGATATATTCTACAATAAACGTTTGCCTGGTTTTATTGCTCATTTACCCATTCTTTATACTCCCGTTTTCTCTATCCCTTTTCTTTCATATTATATGAATATGCTTCATATTATATGCTTGTAAATGTAGATGCCACTTTAAAAATAATTGATGACTTCTTTGTACTGGAAAAGATAAATGTTGGTAAAAATAAATTTTTAATCCTTCATAATTTTGGTACTTTGAAATCAAACCTAGAAGATCAATGGAAAAAGCAGACTCCATTAGATGCTGTCTTTTATTCAAGTACCTTATTTAGCATTGCTCTTTTGCAAATGTCATCTATCAGTAATAAACAAGCAAAAATAATAGCCTATTCTTAAAGGAAAAAGGGAAAAGCTAATGCAGAAGGCTACTACCCACCTTGAGGTTGAATTTTTACTAAAGTGCAAGGTCTGTTTTCTAGGCACAGAACATTCTATTGTTAACTAGAACATTCCATGTGTCTCCAAGAATATTTCCTGGATGGTTCATCACAATGTTTCATAACTAAATATTTCAGAACAGGGTTTGTAATGTTCTATGTGTAGAGCAGCTAAAAAAAACATTTCCTGATATATTGCTCTATTTCTTATATACCGTAGGTACAACTATCTTTATTATTCCAGGTTTAATTTAAATTGTGTGTGTGTGTGTGTGTGTGTGTGCACCTTCAAGTCAGGGTTGACATTTGGTGACACTCTAAAGGTTAAGCCTCATAAACTAAGGTTATAGCAAGTGACTTTCTAAACTGCCTTTAGGAACTGTATGAAGAAATCACGAGGGGAAATTATGAGGGAATATTAGCAGGGATATCTTGTGAGGGAATTGCACTGTCATGCTCGAAAACCACTTTCAGAATACTGAGGTTAGGAGATGCCTGATATAGAAGATCTCAGTCTTTGGTGTGTTCAACTGGGAGGCTTCTGGTCCAGTTCATATCTAGGTCTAGGAGCTAAAACACAATAGCTTACTCTTGTACTAAGGTCTTATAATAGACAGTGGTCATAATGGACTCAATAGAATTCTCTCAACTAAACTACAAAATTTGTCCAAATCCTGGCTGTCTTAATCTGCCCATTTAGCAACTTTAATCTTTAGGTTAACCACAATTCCTACATGAGCACATTCAGTAGGAAACTTGTCTCTATACTTTGTACAGGGTGATGTACAATTTACCCCAAACAAGGCAAGCAGCACATTTACTCAGATTGTTGAGCAAGGAAAGAGAGGTACAGCTGTGACTACAGAGTCAATTTGCCTTGGCACAGACTGGGGGGAATGCACCTGTAACAGTTTTACCTGTTCTGCTAATTGGTTCATAATCTAACCTAAGAGATCCATCTCTGTAGTTACTTGCTTTTGAAACTGGAGGATATTGTTTATGCTGGGTTCCCAGAGAGTTGTTAGACATCATTCAGATCCTGGAGTTGTATGTAATGGCAGTGTAAATAATGAAAAGGCAATGAAGTTCTCGGATTCCTTAAAAATCTTCACAGCAATTGCCAATCAATTGACTTACCGTAGTTTAATAGGGCTTATAGACTAAAATTCAATGGAGGTTTTTATATATATGGTAAAGGAAAATGGAAAATAATCTTTACTGCAAAATTAGAAGTCATATAAAACAGCTGGTTGCACTCTCTCATGTGAAGATACAAATTTCTTCCTATACTCATGGCTCTTTAAACTCATGGCTGCTTTTTTTCCACCATTTTTCAACATATCCTTTGCGGTATTCTTTATGGCTCTGAGCTCAGAGACTTGGCTTAACACTAACACAATCCTCATATTTATTGGGACTGTAATTACATAACTGTTTATTTCACATGATGCAAAATTCAACCTGCAAGAAATTGGTCCTTGATCAGTTAGTTTTTTTCCTGGGAAGTAAACCTTGCCTTTCAAATATATGGACAATAGAGATGTGTATGAGCAGGAATTAACTTTGCTACTATTGGTCCTATTATTGCACCCCTTCAATAGCTTTATTCCCCCACCAAATTCTCTATTGGTAATCCAGATAGCTGCCTCACAAATTTTCTAATCAGTAAGAATAACTATCAATATCAGACCTGCCCCAGCCGGGGGGCCCTTAAGAAAGAAAGACCCTTGACTTCATTTGGCTTGAAGTGATATTGCAATAGCACTTAAGCACTTATATACTGCTTCACAGCTCTTTCTAAGCAGTTTACAGAGTCAGCATATTTCTCCCAACCATCTGGGTCCTCATTTTACTGACCTCAGAAGTATGGAAGGCTGAGTCAACCTTGAGCCAGTGAGACTCGAACTGCCAAACTGCTGGCAGCTAGCAGTCAGCAGAATTAGCCTGCAGTACTGCATTCTAAGCACTGCACCACCATGGCTCTTAGGTTCTTTTACTAAAGGGTGCTGTAGTAAAGGCAGGCTAGAACTGAATTTCCTGTGTGAAACCATACAGATGTTTTTCCCGAGTTCTACCCTCCCCCCTTGACCAGTCCATCTCCAACCAATGGGCAGATGTTTTGGGAATGTGCAGTGTTTGGAGTAATCAACATTCAATTCCCAAGCATTTCTGCCTTCTCAGTGTCCTTGAAGACTACCACAATCTGGTGCAAAACAATCTGGACTTCCTGAACTGTCATTCTACCTCCCAGTTTCCCAGTGGGTATATCTATTTAATGAAAAGAAGGACTAGGGGAGACATGATAGCACTGTTCAAATATCTAAGGGGTTGCCACAAAGAAGAGGGAGTCAAAATATTCTCCAAAGCACCTGAAGGTAGGACAAGAAGCAATGGGTGGAAAGAAGCAACCTAGAACAAAGGAGAAATTTCCTGACAGTTAGAACAATTAATCAATGGAACACCTTGCCTCCAGAAGTTCTGAATGCTCCAACACTGGAAGTTTTTAAGAAGATATTGGATAACCATTTGTCTGAAGTGGTGTAGGGTTTTCTGCCTGAGCAGAGGGCTGAACTAGAATACCTCCAAGGTACTTCCAATGCTATTATTTTGTTATTCTGTTATAAATGTTTGTGTGTTTGTGTGAACATATTTTCTTTAATTATTTTGAGGATTTCCATCCTTAATCTAATTTAATTATTTAATTTATATGTCAAGCCTTTTCCTTTGCCACCTGGATCAACTATTCTGAGTATATTGAATGTAGATAATAAGGTGAGCTTTCAGCTAAAATAGCACATTTTGTTCTGCTCGTAGATATACAATTTTTGAAAATGCTGAATTGTTAATATACTGCAATCCCCTAAAATCTGTTGAATAAGACATGTATGAATAAAATATACATTGCACTGGTCTCCCTTGTCAAACCCTTGGGGGTAGTTCTTCATTCTATGGGCAGTAGGAAAGCCCATAGGGGGCTATGTGGCTGAAAATGCACAGAGGAGCTCATTAGAACAAGACTTCAGCACTATATACTGGCAGCACTCAAATTATTTGAAACTGAGCCAATAGAAAAATTACCTTATGGGGCCCAGCTGAACTCCATCTCCAATTGTATTTAATGACCCCCATCCCCACTTTTAGAACGTATATAATCTAAATTTCAAAAACCAGCCCTTCAAGTTCCCAAAATGTATCTTCAATGTCCTTGTGACACTGGACACACAGAAGTTACACAGCATATGCTTCTGCAGAGACATTTGTAGTAGTCTCATCATCCTTACATAAGTAGCCAAGCTTCATAGGACAATTCTATGCCTCCCTGCTGCATTCAAATATGAACCCTGCTACAATTTTACATTTTTATTTGCTTTATTTATTAATCATTTATTAATTTTAAAAGCTCAGCCACACATATACAGCCTATAACCCCTACATTAAATACATAAAAAAACATAAATGTGAATATATAGCTATCTAAAGTTATCATATACCCATAATATATGCATAAATAAAAGATGCATATAAAGTTATAAGACAGCAGTTAACAACTTTAAATCATTTACCCCCATTTGCATACATTAGCAGCTATATATGGATCTTGATATCTGGAGAAATAAGATATAACAGTTTAAGAAATATTGTACTTTTTGCTTCTTACAAATATAGAGGCTGATTTAATGCATGGTGTAACTGTTACCTTTTAATTGTAGAGTTTTTTTGTATTCTACTTATATAGTTAACATAGATTTTTACATAGTTAGGATTTTAAACTGAAGTTGATTTTTTTAATGGCAGAAAAAGTCACTTGAAATTGAAACTACCCTGAATTTTAAGATTAAAAAAACCAATGAGTTATTGCCAAATTATTGATTGCTTTATATACTCAAAATGTATATAACCAAGATTACTTTCTTTTTGGAGAAAAAGAAAAGAGGAACTACCAAATGGGAAAAAAAAGGAATAACTTAATTCCAGAGGTATCTTATAACATTTTGTAAGTGAAAATTGTGATTATTAGAAGATCTATAAATTTTATAACTAAAAATTGATATCCACTATTATTGATTGTAGAGTTTGGAAGATTCTGGGATGAGTATCACATATGAAAATGGAAAGGGAAAAATAAGAAAATGCCTCAGATCTTTAAAATACTTTTTAGTTTTGGATAAAGTTGCTAAACCAAACAAGAGCATACATATGTATGAAATTAATGTCATATCTTGATAAAACAAATGGGCTAAAACAAGAGATTATATGCTGGCATTTATTTTTGTTTAATAATCTAACCAAACAATTGAGTTCTTTATTTAGGCTGAAAAACACACCAGTGGTTCAATTTCTAAATAAGAGTTTTTCATTAAGCAATAAAAATCCATACAAAGCAATTTATCACATGGCCATTGGAACTGCCAAAATGCCAGTTGGAACATTAATAAGAGAGACTTGACATGGGTATTAAAATGTCTGTCTTTTGAAAATCCTTCATTAAATGTTCTTGGCGGCTTATGTAAACATGCAACGATAAACAAAGATTTATTTGGCAAATCAAGTGCCTTATTTAAAATAACACCATATGCTAAACAGTTTTGTCTATCTCTATCTACACAGAAGAAAGCTTCATTCTGGATAGCTGCTCCCCCCCCTTCTTTTTTGCTTCATTAGACAAAACAAAACAAAGCAGACGTGTTAATTCAAAAACTATCAAATTATGCAATCTAAATTAGCAAAATATCAACAACAAACACATATAAGATATTTCAAAAACAAAATTGGGTGGAAATAGTTCAACTGACTTAAGGACATTTGACCAAATGGCTGGAAAATCTTTTCATTTGCTCCGCTAGAGAAAAAAAGAAACATTTACAATAATAGTAACTAATAACTCCTTTGAATTTCATTCAATAGAAATCAAATTGATGCAGAAATGTATGCTGGTGTTGAAGATCTAACACATTGATTTATAATGATAGTAGTGATAGGGACTGAGTCATATATGATTCTGTCAATCTCATATCCTATAATATGAGATGTAATGTAATCCTTTGCAGGATGGAGGATCGCTTATTACTTAGGCAAGACATATTCTTATATCCCTAAAGTGTAGGTATTACATTTTACAAATATAGTTCGTCATGCAAAAATAGTTTTATGAAATGTTGTCAGGGTAACCGAAAGGCATTTGTTCAGAGCTCTGGAATAAGCACAGAAGCTTCTCCATTCATTTATTGCAGAGATTCACATGCATGATATAAAAAGGTCTGTCCATAAAGTAGAAAGTCAACAGGTCTTGTTTTGTAATCTCAGCAGAAAGCAATTTTGAAATGCAAAACCTTGCAGATATTTGCACTCCTACTAATATATTGTTTATTTATTTCACTATATCGAAAAATGTTCCTTGAGTCACCGCCAGATATGTCTATAGCTGAGATGACGAACCTATGGCATGCATGCCACAGGTGGCAAGCAGAGCCTTCTCTGTGGGCACGTCAGTCAGCTATTGCCCCAGCTCTACTGTGCATATGTGTACTCAACCCGGATAAGACCGAGTGGCTGTTGTGTTTCCCCCCCAATAATTTGGCTAATATACCAACGCTTAGGCTGGGGGGTCAAATTTTATACCCCTCAGATAGGGTCCGCAACTTAGGAGTCCTCCTGGACCCACAGCTGACTTTCGATCACCAGCTGTCAGCTGTGACCAGGGGGGCATTTGCCCAGGTTCGCCTGGTCCGCCAGTTGCGGCCCTACCTAGACCGGGGGGCTCTCACAGCAGTCACTCGAGCCCTTGTGATCTCTAGACTGGAATACTGCAATGGGCTCTACATGGGGTTGCCCCTGAAGTGCATCCGGCGACTGCAGCTAGTCCAAAATGCAGCCGCGCGAGTGATAGTGGGCGCACCGCGGTTCGCCCACGTTACACCTGTCCTCCGCGAGCTGCATTGGCTGCCTGTTGGTCTCCGGGTGCGCTTCAGGATACTGATGACCATCTTTAAAGCACTCCATGGTAGCGGGTCTGGGTACTTGAGAGACCGCCTTCTGCCGATTACCTCCCTAAATCGACCAATTAGATCGCACAGACTGGGCCTCCTCCGAATTCCATCTGCCAGTCAATGTCGACTGGCGACCACACGGAGGAGAGCCTTTTCTGTTGCCGCCCCGACCCTGTGGAACGAGCTCCCCATGGAGATCCGTACCCTCACCACTATCCAGACCTTCCGCGCAGCCCTCAAGATCTGGCTCTCCCAGCAGGCCTGGGGATAGGTTTCCAATTACCCGCCCGAGGGTTTGATCGCTGAATGAAAGTTGTGTTTTATTATTTTTTCTTTGTGCACATATTGTTTTGTTTTTGACCTTGCACCCCCCTCCCCTGTGGTTGTAAGCCGCCCTGAGTCCCCTCAGGGAAAAGGGCGGCATATAAATCCCAATAAAACCTTAAAACCTTAAACCTCCCACCAGCCAGCTGGTCTTCAGGTCTCGACATGGGGTGAGGGGCGCATGGATGGGTGTATGCCCCTTTTCATTGGACTTTTTCAGATCTACAAACACCGTCAGCTAGGAAAGCTACAAAATGATGAGGAACAATAAAGCAGACAATAACAGCACTAATAATATTTCCCACCATCAATAAAGCAGTTAAAAACCACAGCAAAAGAAACACAAAAGCATCTTGAAAAAGAGAAAGGATAGCATTTTTTAAAATTTGGATAACCTTTAGCACAGAATAAAACAAAAGCTTATGAAAATCTGACTGCCATAGTTTGCTTAGTTAGAGGAATCTTCCAGAAAAAAGACTAATACTACTATTCTACTATTAGGGATGTGGTGGCTCAATGGCTAAGATGCTGAGCTTGTCAATGAGAAAGGTTAGCACTTCGGCAATTTGAATCCCTAGCACCACATAACGGAGTGAGCTCCCGCTACTTGTCCTAGCTTCTGCCAACCTAGCAATTTGAAGTCATGTAAAAATGCAAGTGGAAAAGTAGGAACCATCTTTGATGGGAAAATAACAGTATTCTGTGTGCCTTTGGTGTTTAATCATGCCAGCCACATGACCACGGAGACGTCTTTGGACAGTGCTGGCTCTTCAGCTTTGAAAAAGAGATGAGCACCATCCCTAGAGTCAGGAACAACGAGCACATATATGCGAAGGGAACCTTTGCCTTACTTCTACTATTACTATTACTACTACTACTACTACTACTACTACTACTACTACTACTACTCTTTCTTCTGTCGAGATAAAACTTTAAACTGCCAGAATGAAGCCACCATCTTGGCTCTGTTGTTGGCCAAAAATAAGTCATTAACGGTACATATTTCTGATAATAGCTACTATACCCACAGATGCGCAGGGCTCTGTGTCTCTCCACATTCACATAACGGATTGTTCTCCACTAAGAACCTCCACTTGAGCATTTTACTAAGCATTTTACTGTTTTTACTAAGAAGCTCCTTTCCTCTGGTAGCATCATCCTCACCTCAAAGAATGCGGGCATTCACAAAACTGCTTCAGGAAATAACTGACATAAAGAACAATTATTATTTTTGCTATACATTTTATTATGTTTTATTATAAGAGAAACAAATAAGGGGAAAAAATTAAAAAATGAGAGAAGAAAGAGTACAAAGATCCAGACAAAAACTGATGAATTTTTTCAATGCAGCAGAAAGCAAAAATAATGCAGCCTCAACTATTTGTTTTACATTTTACAACATTTCAAGCCATTTCTATAGAATTCTAGAGAATAATCATTGTTTGGCTGTGTTGGATGAATCTAAACCTCTAGCTCCTGTGACATTTTGCCTTGTATGCCAAGGCATCCATAAGACCCAGCATTTTTGTAAAAAATAAAAAATAAAACAAAGCAAAACAATAAAAGCAGTTTCGTGCTATTTTGACACAACCTTCACTCCTTTGGTATATGTGAGTGATGTCACAATACATGTATCAGAAAGCTTGAGTTTGCATCACATTGCTATGGTGCTGCATTCAAATATTTGAGCCAGTTTCAAAAATAGCCCTGTTTATATGAAAGCTAAAAGAATGGTTTCCTTCACTTTTAATTATCCCCATCTCTTTTAATGAACACTGAAACTACCTTTTCATAATCTAACCAAATAGATTAATATAGAAATGAAATGGTGGAAAATGGAAATGGCTGATAATTTCTTTTGCTAGTTTCAGCAAAGGATAATGCTTTGCCACAATGATTTCAATTAAAAAGCAGGATCCACAAACTCCGGCTGGCAGTCAAATATGGTCCCAAATCCCTAATCTCTATTCACCCTGACACTGAATAACATCAATTCAATTGGAGCAATTCAAGAATCATTGGCCACACTAGCACCCACCACACTCACGAGTTTATCGAAGCCTGGTATTCCACAAGCAATTCCATCAATAGACACATCAACCTATAACTAGCCTACAAATCCCTCAGAGTTCAAATCAACTACAAATTCCAATCAGTGACAGCTCAACCAACCCATGCAACCCCCTAAACCATCACTTGATCTCCCAATGAACCTCACCTGCCATGACCTCCCCATCACAAGACCCTCACTTTATGTGACCCACAAAATCCTCACTTGATACAACCCACACCTGACCCATCACAGGACCCTTACCTAATGTGACCCTCACCTGATGTGACATTATCATCACAAGACGCAGCAGGACACTGACATCTCCTAAATTCTGCTGAAGATGTTTTCTAGCCTGGTAACAAAACATTCAAAAATCATTCCACAACCTCGGAGAATGAATCTCCACCCTCAATATTACAAAGGTTTCTTGAATAAGTGTTATTACCTCAGAGTATCACAGAGATACTACATGGTGGGTTTATTATGAAAAGTACAGTTTTCCCTTACTTTATGCAAATACGTATGTGTGTGTGTCTGTGTGTGTGTGTATATATGTGTGTGTGTGTTGCATTTGTGCTGTATGTAACAAAAAAGGCAACATTAAAAATAATGGCTTTCTGCCTGGATGGTCTCTTGCAATGAGCCGATAGACAGAGAAAGGAAACAGTATGCTTCCTCCCATATTTGGGCATACCAGGGGTTGTGACACAATAAATATATATACACACATATACACATACACACACACAGAGACAGACACACACACCACTATTATTCCATTTTGTTAGCATAATCAGCTTGAGCTATCTGGAAATGATAAAAAACATCCTCCTGCCTTTTGAACATTTTCTTGCTGAAGATACTTCAGCACTTATGTATTTACCATCATGTTGTGCTGTTGTAGTTATGTATCCTGTCTCTCAGTTACTTCTGTACTTAGAACATGAATATTATGTCACTACTATTGTCACTATGGGGTCAAAGGCAAACCCCCCAAGTGGCCTCAAGAGCTCTCAGGGAGAATGCTAACAACCAGATGACTGCAAAGAAATACAATCCTTCGATTCCTCTACTACCACCTGGTGTAACCCCATCATCATCATCATCCAGCCTCAACTGCCATTACCTATCCTTCTATTCCTCATACCCCACCATGCCATCATAATGTCTTGAATGAGAAATGAAACAGTTTGTTCTTCTTGAACAAAAAACAGTAAAAACCACTCCAGTTGCCTCTTTAAAAAATGCCTTTGAGAACATACCAAGAACAATTATTTCTATTTTTCATTCTATTTTTTTCCTATAAGTTCAGAGAATACAGAATGCAGAACCCAATGTCATTTCTTATTAGCAGACTATTCTGCTAAAACTCGGTACTAGCTACTGAGTTCAGTGAGATTTATTCCTTTGTAAATATGCCTATGAACTACTCAATTCCATAAAGATAATAAAGCTGCCATCAAACTGAGTTCAACTCTTGATAAGTGCATTCATGCAGTTTTCTTGGCAGTATTCTAGAAGTGGTTTGCAATTGCCTTTGAATCTACATGGGTTTTTTTTTTTAAAAAAATTCTTCCCCGTTAAAGCAGGAGGAAAAATGCCCAAACCATTAATAGGTAATTTGTAGCACAGCACTCTCATCTCTCATTTGATGATTAAAAAAATATCAACAGAAAAATCAACTACCGGTATATTTTTTATCAAGAAGTTATGAATATGAAAAATAAAAGGCAATAAATTCAGTCATTGTATTGCTCTAATTGTGCAAAATGTTATTTCTTCTTATTTTTTTTCCAACTGTATCTCTAATGCAGTAGAGACTTGCAGCGGAACAATTCTCCTCATCCAAAGTCTGACTGTTCCCTCATTTTTTTTAAGTGACTTTGAACAACTACTTGTAGTCAAAGGGAATTGAAGTAGACCATTTCCAGTAGCACTCTAGTAACCAAATGTTCATCAAGGGAAATCATTCACAACAACTGTTTTTGTGTATCATGATTAGTGTCTTTATAAAAAAAAACTTGGAGATTTTAAAGGAGGAGTAGAAGACGTACATTCAAAATTAAATTTCCGTGGTTATACTTCTCTGTCAATCTATGCTATAGCTCTTTGATGGTAAACCTATGGCATGTGTGCTGGAAGTGGCAGACAGAACTATTTCTCTGGGCACACTAGACATCAACTGTTGCTCTTCCGGCGCGTGCATGTGCACTGGCCATCTGGTCATCGTGCATGGGAGTACCAGAAACCAGAACCGGGTGACCATGCACGCTAGAGAATTGCTCTTCTGGCTTCTGGCACTCCCGCACATGAACAGCTGCTGGGCAGCTGCTCTTCCAGTTTCCAGTGCTCATGCCCACATGCTCCAGGGACCTGCTCTTTTGGTTTCCGGCATGCCCACATGTATGCGCACACTCCAGTTTTGGCACTCAATACCGAAAAGGTTTGCCAACACTGCTATAGCTAATCAATCCTATGGATACTATGATATGACTTAATTTAAAAAGGCAGTACCAAGTTATCTGTTTATGAGGACCAAAAAGATCCTTTTACTTTGATGAAAAGAGATGGTGTTATTTAGGTCAACAATCTGCTTAGTATATCCAAATTAAAATATCCCCAAAGACTGCTATCCAGCCTCCATTTGAATGTATCCAGGAATAAGGAGTTCACCATCTAACCTGACATTGGTCCAACTATTATTTTTTTCTAACATTCAGGCAGAGTTTGCCTTCATGTAAATACATTGTTTGGTGTCCTATAATCTGAAATGATAGAGAACAGGGGAAACAGACTTTCAGGTATTTGACCAATATTATCATACCCATCCTCAGTCTTCTTCGGGCTAAACAGCCCTAGTTCCATGAATATCACACACCACCAACTTAGCTGTCTGATTCCAAGTGGATCACAGAGTAAAATTAAAAGTACAATTCTTTAGAAGTACAATTTTGGCACTTCTGACTTTTCACACAGTTTTACTTTTAGCTTGTAATACACAGTTGTGGAACTCAACTGTGTAGTGATGCAATTCTCTTTCTATAAAGCCTTGGCTGGAATGGGGAATTGTTTTTAATTGTTAAAAATCCCCAGATACATTGCTACCAAGACTGTCTGAACAGCACAATATCTATGCAAGAGCAAAACAATACCTCAACCCCAGAGCATTAGACTGCAATCCCAGATCACATTGACTGAAAACTTTATCTCACTGAATATAATGAGATTAATTAATGGAAACTATGCACACAATGTTTGTTTTGTATGCTAAGGTCAGAAAGCATTGCAAACAGTCAGATAATTCTCTCTCTCTCTCTTTCTCTTTCTCTTTCTCTCTCTCTCTCTCTCTCTCTCTCTCTCTCTCTCACACACACACACACACACACACACACACACTTACTCAGAGAACGAAAATTCTCAAAATAGTCTATAATATATTCTAAATTTATTTGGCACCCAGGACCAATTTTTTAACTTTTTATTTATGCCTTACTTTTGTATTTTGAGTTTTTTTCAGCCTTGTGCCAAATATAATATAACAACAAATTATATAAAGAAATTTTGGTTGGCTTTTTATTTACAATATGGCATTATATCCACCAGCAATATATGATGTGCAACTGGCAGCTAATTCTGCCTGGCAAGCTGTATCTTAGTACTGAACTCATCTTTAAATTTTTCTTTATTTACATCCATTCATACAGCCACAATATTAAGGATTACTCTGTGTGTGTGTGTGCGTGCGTGTATGTGTGTGCATGTGTAAATTTTCTTTTAAAAGCATCTTCACCCTATCATTTTGTGTGTATAAAATGCCAGTCTAGTATTTTATCTAATTTTTACATTAGAGTAACTGGATAATATCCCTTAGAAAAAAAACATCTCGCCATCCTGCACTCAATTATTTTTCAGTTCTTTTTTTTTCTTCCCTGACTTCACATTTCTACTTTTGAAGCCTTTTTCATGCCACTATCTGCTGAAACTTAAAAAAAGTCTTTATCTCCTGTAGAAGACAGAAAATTGAACACATTCTCAGGAAAAATCTGATTCCTTCCCAGTCAGGTAAAACATTGTATTGTAGTAGACATTTCCACTCTAAAGTGATTCTAATTTGCCATTCGTTGATTGCCAGTAAGTTCATGTTATATATTAACCAAATTATTGTAGTTTTATTATTGCTTTTTAATGCTGCAACCCATCTGAATAATAAAAGTAGGGGCAAAAATATATAAAGTTGATTATATTGCTACATGTATTACCAATAAATGCAAAATGAAAACAGTAATAGCAGAAAATAAATTACGCATGTTGTTTTGAAAAAAAAAATAGGGCCGGTGAGACAATATTTCATATAGAGTTTAGCAGAATAACTCTCCTATCAAATTACTGTAAGTAGATATGAGCCAATTTTTTTCTACCAATGGCTAAAATGCAGATACCCCCAGGGTAAAATTGTTTCAATCACTTTGTGTGCCAGTAGCAATATACAACACTTTAAGTCAAGAAGTGAACACTGAAACTGCAAGGAAAGTCAAGCGAAGTAATTACCAAAGCTGGAATTGGATCTAAGTTCCATTGAAACACAAGTGTTTAGGGCCTTCATTTTATGTCTCATTCAAAAGACAGATGAGTATCATTCCTAAAGAGCAGACTGATGGAGATAAAAGACGAGCAATTCAGAAACACCAAATAAAAAAAGAAAATTTCACTCTTTCACATGAAAGCTCTTCCATCTCTGCTATATTCTGTGATACACAATTTATTTAATAGATAATTTACACTGAAAGGAATAATTGCTGCACTTAAGTAATAGTAAACATTAAAGCTACATTGAATTTCCTGGAATAAGCCCACTGAGCTCTATTGGATTAAATTCTAAATGTATACAAGGAGAACTGTAGTATTAATGAGCTGGCTAAGCAAGGAATCAATGTGGATAACTTTCCTTATTGCATAAGAATAATATCAAATTAATATTTCTCTTTTTCTTGGAGTGTTATTTGATTCATTTTGCCTGAGGGACTTTAGGAGGCTTTAATTTTGTTCAAATTTCAGAGACTCAAATAAGGATTTATATTTATTTCCACATATAAGCTTTATAGTCCCACTAACCTTTTATGATGGTGGTTAACCCACACCTGTCTCCATTATGTCTTAAGGAAGAGTTCTGGTGCATATAATTAATTTTCCAGTCTCAGATCTAAAAGGCCATTTAGTTTCTAACTCAGAGTTTAAAGGAATGAAATAGTCTTGATTTAATTTGCATCCTGAATACTTCCTCCTACACAAATATCCTGATTATAGATCCAAGATGCATTTTCTTTTCAAATATTTCACAATTAGCACTTGAACTGGTTATCCTTTAATACAGTATATGTGTCTCTTACAAACAGTGAATTGATGGCTGATGAACAATAGCAGCTCTTTATATATTCAGTAAACTATGCAATGTGGCAGAAAGGCATAATAGGTAAGAGAATTATCAAGTAAAATATTACAATATTTATGCTTGAAATCCAATATGCCTTCTTTGTTTTGAAACTTTTTTGTTTTACAAAAGTCTCAACCTTGGAATAATAATAATAAATAATTCAATAAATAAGGAGTAGCAGAGCATCTTAATTTTTTCAGAGTTTGCTGCTTTAAAAAATTGGGGGGAGATATTTATTGTTTATATATTTATTTTATATTAATTCAATAAAGAGTACAGTTTTCAGTGTATCGATGACTCCTATTGGAGTGACCTAAAATGAAGTATACTAAGGAACTATCAATTAGTCTAGTCTAAGTCAAATGTCTCCAGGGGAAGGTATTCATTTTTTTCTTCAAATTGAAAACTACATGGATTAGAATGGGACCTGAATGTGGGAAGGGTTGTGTGTGAAACCGACAGAGAAATGGCAAACAAGAGGGAAAGGCCAACATCTTTTTTTTGCTGTGCTAAAACCATAACTACACCATATATCAAAATGTCAACCCTGCCGCATGCATTCAGAACAAATGTGGAGAAAAATTAATAGCATACTTTGCCTTCAGTGATGTTGTCGCATAGTAAAAGCTAGTTATCTATTAGATGCCTTGACATTTTCAGTTTTGTCACTTAATCTTTAATTGGCTAGAAATAGATGGAGCCACTGAAGCCACAATAAAACCTAAAGAATATAGGATGCCAAAGGGGATGATGGGGAATGTATTTGCTGTTGAAAAAATGATGACAACAACAAAGGAGAGGCCTTAAAAATAACCGTGGATTTGGAATTGGATGATTCTGTTTATCAAGGAGCAAGACTACAGGTCCTCCAATCCACCACAAAAGTAAAACTTGCTATGTCTATATAAAATGCCCAATGAGGTCACATTTTAGAGAAAACCATAAGAAAGTAAGTATACCTTTATTTTATGACACAAAATTTTCTCACAATCCCCTTACATTCAGTAAACTTTCCTTGGCACTGTACCAAAACACAAGCTTAAGTTAACTTTAGTGTTCTATTAATTCCACTAAATTACAATTTCCTTTGGCAAATTGTTCTCCTAAGAGCATGGCACAATTGAAGTTTAAGTCCAATAACATTTCACTTTGTATCCCATTCATAACAAAAATAAACAAATAAAACATGAGTGTTATGCAACCACTAAATCCCCATTAAGCCTAATTTTATCCCTTCTGTATCTTTCATAAATCCCAAATTCGTCATCCTACAAAATAAATTCAGGATCCATTGGGTGTTGATTTTTAACTGCTACAAGTTTACTTTACACTTTTTCTGAAAAATAAAACACTTTCAAGTAATTACTAGGAAAACCCCTAGATCGTGGGTGTCAAACTAGATCGTGTCATGTGACATATCATGACATATCATGATGTTTTTTGCCTTTCTGGGCATGGCCATGCATAAATAGTTTACTGTTGCATATAATGCCTAGAGAATAGCCTTGAGTTACTGGAAAGGATATTTTTAAACACAGTATAGCAAATACTAGATGGCACTGAAAACAGATGATTTCCCCATACCTATTCAGCCACCACTAATGCCTTCGTATAAAATAACAGATGATTGGACCTTTTCTAGCCATAATTTGGAGTAGTGGAGGGAAAAAAACAGTGTCTTTTGATTACTTTATTAAAGCTGGTTATTAAAAAAAGTCAGTTTTTATATCTTAGTATGTAGTTGGCTAATTTGGTCAAAGATGCATTGCTATAACTGAGAGTGGCAGTAAAGGACCACATAATTAATTAAAGCCTTATCCTTCAATCAACTGAGTCAAAAGTTCCTGACTGAATAACACAAACCAAGAAAGACAGAACTGTAAGTCAAAGTTCCCAAAGTGCCTCTTGAAACATTCCAGAAAAGGGCTGCAGAGTAAAAACCGATACATTGATTAATGATTTATAATAGATTGCATGATGATCAAGTGGGAAGCTAATGTAGAAGCACTAGTGCCAAAACTATACACCCAATTGAATCACCTTGATTAGGAAGCTCATTCCTAAATTTGCATCATGTAATACCCATTCATAATATAGTTCTTGCTTGATTGACTTCATATGTCAGGCAAACAAATTGCACTGACATTAATTGAGGAGCATCATGCAAAACTAATGAGTAAGTTACAGGTAGTCCTCAACTTACGACTACAATTCAGCCAAAAAATTATGTTGCTAAGTGAAACATTTATTAAATGAGCTTTGCCCCATTTTATGACCTTTCTTGTCACAGCTGTTAAGTGAATCACTACAGTTGTTAAGTTAGTAAGATGGTTGTTAAGTGAATCTGACTTCCCCATTGACTTTGCTTGTCAGAAGGTCACAGAAGCTGATCATATGACCATGGGACACTGCAACCATCATAAATATGAAGCAGTTGCAAAGCATAAAAATTTTGATCATGTGATCAAGGGAATATTGCAATGGTCGTAAGTGTGACGAATGGTCATAAGTCATTTGTTCCAGTAACTTTTGAATGATCATGATCTGTTGTAAGTCGAGGGCTACCTGTATTAAAATTCACTATGCTCAATAAACCTGTTTCTCAAAAAATAACAGAACTGAATTGAACTGACCAAGAAATCATTAGTAAGACTAGTAATAGTATTACTACTAATATACTATAGTAATAATGGTACTAAGACATTGGGAAGAAGAGGAGAGAAGTGTCTCTTGTAACACCACTATTTCAGGATTCACTGTATTTAGATCTTAAATAATATAATTTGCTTCTGTATGGAAATATTGTATTGTCCTTATTTGCACAGCTATTTCTGAATTTCTGTATTTTTTTCATAGAAATTCACTAAGCATCTTTTCGATATATATCTTCCTTTGAAACTTCCCTCATCTCTCCCTTTCTGAAATATAAAACTAGGAATGAATTTTCCACTCAGGGCACTTCCAAACAGTGGTATTAATCTGTCAGTGAAATGCCTTGAGTAGTGGTAGTTTACAGGGCACTATAGCCCTTACTATTATGCAATGTATGTTTCCTCCATTGTTTCATCCAATTAGAAAAATATTTTGTTAACCTTTAAAATTCTCTATATTACCATCATTGTTATTTAGATCAAGAAACTCAGAGCCACATTTTTTGCAACCCATCTACTTCAAAACCCTCAGTTGAGCCACTATGTGCTATTTAATCATTTCTTAGCTAATCAGGGCAGAAAGAGCAGCTTTAATTAGCTTCCAGTTTATGTATGTATGCCTTTTCAAAGACACTGGCTGGTTTGCAAACTGGAAAAACAAAAGAAAGAGAAAAAACACCTGGCAACAAAACAGGAGTGGATGGTGGAAGTGACATTGCCTAGTTTATGGGATCAAAGCATGTTAACTCTAACTAATCTTACAGGCCAGGTTGAAACAATGGCAGAGAGACAATCCCTCATATACTGTAGCTACATCCAGCACATAGTGTTTTCTGATTTGCCCATTGAGGCAGTTGCATTGTTTAAAGACTATGTCAGGGATGTCAAACTCACATCTTCATAGTGACATCATATGACGTATTAGGATTCTTTTACCTTTTGCTATGCTGGACATTGTTGTGGCCAGCCCGTGATGCATTGGCCCATGGGCCAGGAGTTTGACAGCCTTGGATAATGTGGTTTGCTTACCAAAATCAGGTCCCACTTGACTTACAACCCTAATGACTTACCATAGAAATTCCAGTCCCAATTGTGTTTGTAAGTCAAGGACTATCTAAAATGCAATTTGCAAAGCAGAAGAGTTATCTAACTATACTACATTTTGGATCAAAAACAGTGCTGTACCATCTCATGTTGTCTCTATTCAAGTATGTTGCTATTTCACAATGGAAATGTGCTGCTTTGTCAAATGACTTTATTTTATTTTTTTTATAGCAAGTTATAGTTAGTCAATTTGCGGAGAAGAGTATCTGATTGGTTGATACGTTTTTACTGCAAACCCTAGATTTGCAAAATCTTAGATTTGGATGTTTTGAATATGTCCCTCCTCCCTATACACACAACAGGAAACAGTCCATCTACAAAGTTAGTAGCTGCTTAAATCAAATACTTATTCTTCTTTTAATATTCTGAACCAACTGGCTTTAGGAGAAATGGCTAACTTGATTGCTTTGATTAAAGAAAAAACACAACTACTTTTGTTTCTACTTGGAAACTGCTTTTGGACTTTGTGCTTGAGGAAAAAAATGAAACTTTGATTTTGGGTTTTTCCAATTAGATAGGTTTGTTGTTATAGAAAGGGCTAGTTTTAGTATTATGGAAAAGTAAAAGTTGAGATTTAATATTATTTTCTTATTCTACTGCACCAAAGGGAGTCGGAAGTCCACACCTTTTCTTTCTTTTTCCTTTCTTTTCTGCACTTTTCCCTTCCCTTTTCTCTCCCCTATTTTTTCTATTTTTTATTTTTGTATTTTTGTATTTTATAATATAAACTAATAAAAAATAATATTATGAATGAGCTTGAGATAAGAGGCCTGTGATGGCTTAGGAAATCTTTGTCTGCTATCATTAGTATTTTTTTTAATTGTTAAGAAATTATGCCTCAGTCTTATCCCTATGTGGCTTTGGAAAATGCAAGCCAATATTTGAATTGTTGTGAATGCACCTAATTTTCTATTTCAACTTGATTTGCCTTTATTATTCATGTGTGACCATCAGGTGTTTTAATTACTATTTATTAGATATATCAAGAGTAATAGTATTAAAATACTAAGTAATTGGGAATGGGTACTGATGGCAAGCAGCTAGTTATGATTTATTAAATGCAGTTTGATTAAGGCTGTTCTTGTTTTTAGTAATTTACACAACATTTATTGACAGATGTTTCAGTTTTATTCTTTCATACATTTTTCCAATGAGTTCATTGCCTAATTCTTATTAGAACCTAATTAGAAATATTTAATTTTTACTGAAGGCCTGTTGATTGTTCTATAGTTATTGCACAAGTGTTGGTCTTTGATGTGCATTGTCATTTGTACATAGAGATTTTTGAATATTGGGCTTACAGAAAGGCAATGTACAAACACATTTCATGATGAAGATGAATTTCTTTGTATTCTGCAACATACAAAAAAACCCTTGATTATCCAGGATCTTTATAGCCATTATTCCATTCTTCTTCGCTGTCCTGGTACCCTATGACCCTGTACAGTATACTATCCAACTGCTTCTACTTAATTTTTATGATCAGTTTATACAAATACTTTGTGTCACATTGGCTCCATTTTTCTTCAACCTTTTTGACAATATATGCATTTAGATGGTTATCACTGAATTACTTTCAATAAAAAATGAGCAGTAACATGCATCTATCTATTTAATTCCCCAATTTTGCAACACCAGATATTTTGACATTATAATTTCCAGTATTCCTGCCTCACAGTATTCCTCCCCCAATTCTGCAAGTTAGGAAACCTAGTCTGCTCCTACAAATTTACATAATACATGTGGAAAATTATTGCTTTATGTTAAACTTGGGCATAAGTTTGCTTGATGCAAGTAAAAGGAAAAAACTGAAATAATATAAATGATATGTAATTGCAATTTTTAAGTCAGAGAAAATTATTTGCAGAAAATTAGAGTATTACCTTTTTCACAATGACTTCCTGTGAATCCAGAAGGACAGGCGCATGTATTGGGGGCAACACATGTCCCACCATATCTGCATCCTTCTTCACAGAACGCTGAAAAGGAAAGCATCATTTAATTGTTGCATTGTACAATAAAACAGGGACGTGTATGGTATTTATAACCCAGAAAGAGGTGAAGTACAATTTATTAAAAGACAAACAGAGTTCAAATAACCTTTCAAATAGGGAGAAAAACAGAAAGCCATATAGAAAATTAACAAAAGCAAAAAGTTAAGGATTATTTGGCAAGGATATTAATGGGATAAAACAAAACAATTTGGAACTAAGCCTAGTCACAGTCATTACAAAGATAGAATTGCATTTGAATGCTTTTAATAACTACTGAAAATATGGAGAAAATTTGCAGAAGGAATAATAGTAGTATTAGTACTGCAATGATGACATAATCCACTTTTTTCTAGGAACTAAGCTAGTCTAATTAAGGATTACCCTTTGTTTTACTCCACAGTAAGATCTCTGTAATATAGGTTGGGTGTAGAGAGTTACATAAAGTATTGATTAAAATAAATCCCTCTGTATCTTATGAATCAATTGTTTTAATGGAATAAGTTCTGAAGGCAGTAAGAAAATAACATAACATGGAAAAAGACATATGTGAGCTTTTGAATGTGTTTAAAGAGACTGAACACACAATGACTACATATTTTAAGTCTTTCAAAATGTGACAGTAAAAGGATGATCCCAATGTACTTGCCCTTTTCCTTCTGTACCTGATCATCTCAGCTTCATTTTGAACAGAATTGTAAATATATTTGTCTGATTGATTGGTTATGTATCAACAAGATGTTAGGAACTCCTACCAACCGCATAGATTTTTTCCATGATAAAACTATATTTAACTGGACACATTCATGCTTAGACTTCTATACAAAGTAGGATCTCTAGACCTATGTTTAGTAAACGATGCTTGAATGAATGTAGTTAGAACCTCTGAATAAATGTAGTTAAAGCCCCTGTTCAGAACTGACACCTCATCATTGGAAGATAGTTAAAGGACGTAAAGCCAAAAGCCAAAAGTTTATTTTAGTTGCACACTTAGAATTATGAATACCTGAAGAACACATACTTGTGACAAATAAATGTAAATGTAAGCCCATTTAATATTTCCTGCCTTAATAGGTCTGCTCTTTTGCCATGGTTTAATTGTATACAGCTCTAGTAACATTTCAATAGACTTAGACTTAGAATAACTTTATTGTCACTTTAAATGTTCACTAATTGACATACATTAACATTAAATTTCCTTGCATATAGCTCTCAAAGGGTCACCACCTCCAATATATACTACATAAACATGACAAAAATATAAATAAATAAGGGAGACTCACACAGTTCTACTATTACTACGGTAGCATGAAATCCAAGCAGGACAAAATAACAATTACTTTGAATATTTGTTTGAAAGTAGGTTTTGTTGTGTAGACATCTTTGTTATAAGAGAAAGAAGGCCATGAATTTATATCAAACATCTTCCTTTCTGGATATCACTGGAAATACTGTGAATAACTTGCCAAGAACCACCTACAATGACACATACTTATTGTATAAGCAATGTAAATCATATTCTGTGTGCTACATTTCATAAGACACCTTGTGGGCTATGTAAGAGAAACTATAATGAATATTTAAAGAATGGCTTTTGAATCAGAATTGACAACATAATCTCACACGCATCCTGCAATCGCAGGAGCATTGCCAAATAACAGCTACAGAGGATATGAAAGTGCTTGAAAATAGAAAAAGTCCTTCAGCATAAATACGTAAAAATGAAAATTGTTTCAGGCTTCAATCTTAATTTGCAATTGCTCATAGGTGAACAGAACAAATAGTACCATGAGGTACCTCCTTTTTTGTTTCAATTAATTAATTAATTAGAATAACCTTTAAAAAAATAAAATGAAAGACAAGAAAGGTAAGAAAGAAAATAATGGTAGGAAAAAAGACAAGGAACTAAAATGAGATCCACACAAAGTTGAATTAAAATTATTGCTACATAAAAAATTACTTTGTTATAGTTTCTCAAAATAGCCCATGTTAGTGTGGTTCTGACCGTTTTGAGGAAAGAATCTTGAATGATCTCATTTATCTTTAGAAGATGGGCGTCAAACTTGAACGTGTCACATGACGTGCCATGACTTTTTTGCCTTTGTAAAAAATGGTGGGGTGGGTATGGACTGCATGTAACACATCTGGCCTGTGGGCTGACAGTTTGACAGGCCTGCTTTAGAAGAAGCAGTTCCCTTTTGGGTTATATTTGAAAACTGTTGAAAATTTTGTGGACCGCCGGGATTTTCCTATCTTTTTTATTCTGTCCTTTTTATATAATTGTAGTGCCACTGTGTTTTTATTTTATTTTTTTTATTTTGTATTAAGCATGTTTGATTCTTATTCTTTTCTGACAAGGGTTTCTTTGATTGCAGTTGCATAGAAATATGTTTAAGAGATTAAAAAAATAAATAATATTCAGTCTAAAATCTTCATTTTAAAGTTTTTTTATAGCTAGTTGCCTACTTTCATAGCAAATTTCGAAAATATTGTATATGACTAATCTAATCCCACCTTTTTTAATGAACCGAGGTCCCAAATTTCTGACCAAGTCATTTTAACAAATTAACATTTTATACGAAACTCTTACAATAATATATACATTTTTATATTTTTAACTTAAATATTTTTTTGCCTTTTGAATGAAATAGTCAATCCTTTACTAAAAACATGAATCTTTTAATTTAATCCATGGCAGTTATCAGGTTAGTTTCTAACTAGAAACTGTTTGGACCAGTTTTTAATCTTTAGTCTGTTCTGGAACTTATATAACCTTTTCTGTAACTGTTAATGATTCAGATATTTCTTGTTGACTTTTTAGTTAGCTTAACATGGTCCAACTTGACTCATTTTAGGCCTATTTGGGGAAAATGAAATATTGAAGCTAGTAGGGAATCAAAATAAGGAAAGATGGTAGAGTCAAACTATTGCAAAGTGAAGCTGGAGGGGATTGCTTGGTTAAGAAACTTTTCTTTTTTACAAAGTCAATCTTATATCTCTAAAAAGAAATCATAGAAGCCACGCTGATTAAATTTGCCTTGATTCAGAATAGTGTCCCAGAAGATGAAGCCTCAGGTAGTCAGAGAAAGTGCAGCTTTACCATCAAAGCAAAAAAAATGCGTGATAAGCAAAAAGATACATTTAGCTGATGGGAATACATGTTTCACTGTAATTGGAATAAGAGAAATAAATGCTATATGGAACATGAGTTATGCTACAAAAGCTTCCCTCGATGGCATAGCTAATTCAGTTCAAATGTCTTCCTTTCTCAGTAAAATTAAATTGCTTAGCACTTGAAAAAAATCCAAGTTAAAACAACTAAGTCTTTATTAACCTCAGAGAGATCACTAAGTAGAAATGATATTGAATTAACGTTCCAATGTACTGCAATATGGAGAAAATTAGTATTCTCAGCACAACAGTAAAAGCAACAACAGAAAGAAAAGGCTTTGGCAATCTTTTTATCAACGCATAACAAATGAACTGCTGGTACATGCTGTATTATTTCAGGAAAATAGAGTTGGATGTGGTTGTTGTGAAAAGGTAAAGGTTCCCCTCACATACATGTGCTAGTCATTCCCAACTCTAGGGGGCGGTGCTAATCTCCGTTTCAAAGCCAAAGAACCAGGGCTGTCTGAAGACGTCTCTATGGTCATGTGGCCAGGATGACTAAATGCTGAAGGCACACGGAACACTGTTGCCTTCCCACCAAGGTGGTCCCTATTTTTCTACTTGCATTGTTACATGCTTTCAAACTGCTAGGTTGGCAGAAGCTGGGAATAAGTAATGGGAGCTCACTCCGTTACATGGCGCTAGGGATTAGAACCGCTGAAATGCCGACCTTTCTGATTGACAAGCTCAGAGTTTTAGCCATCGAGCCACCGCGTCCGTGTGAAAAGGAGAGTTGTGTTAACTTTGCTCTTTTAGCACACCCATGGCAATGTCCTTTTTCCTAAAAAGCTGATTGTGCAGTGTTAATGTTGTGAATTTCTATCTTACATTTAACATATAAATAAGAGAAAACAAAAATATATAGCATTGAAATATCATTTGTTAAGATATTAGTTAAGGACATTAGTTAATAAATATGGGTGTCTCCTTGATCTCAGCTTCTCAATTTCTCAGTCAACTGAAGTGTAGTGAGGCATAAAATTATCTTGTTAAGCTAAAAAAGAAATTGTTATAGGGGCCGCATACACACACAAGTCTGTCTTCTCATGCATGGTCATAACTTTTATTAGAAACAAAAAGAAGTTATTTGAGAATATTCAAATAAAGTTTTTAAGTCCCAGTTATTGTTAATGGCATTAAAAGCATGATGTAATATAAAGTTGAATTTAAAGTTGTATAAATATTCAAAAACAGCATTTAGGATCCAGCAGAGATTTCCACGAAGGAAAGAGAATGAATTTTTCCTGGTTTTCTCAAATGTTTTGCAGTCACCCATGCACTAGAAAGTTGACTTCTGAGAAAGTACAGAGGGCAGTAAACAAAATTATAATAATAATGACAATTTATTTTCCAGGAGCAAGGCTGGTAAACAATGGATTAAAATTAATCAAGGTGAGAAGCAAATTGGAATTAAGGAGAAACTTCCTAACAGTGAGGACGATAAGCCAGTGCAACTTGCCTTTAAATGTTGTGGGTGCTTCATCACTGGAGATTTTTAAGAAGAGACTGGTTAGTCACTTATCTGAAATGGTATAGGGTCTCCTGCTTGACCAGGGGGTTGGACTAGAAGACCTCTAGTGGCCCTCCCAGCTCTATTCTAATTGCAATTTGAGATTATAAATTCTCTGTAAGTAATATTATCTAAGTGCAACATAATTCTCTGTGATATTAAAAGATAATTGCCTTAAGATGCAATAATGTAATGTTGTTGTTTTTTATTAAATGTGACACTACTGTTTTGGGACTATGCAGTATGTCATCAACATAATGGCATTTTTGTATTTTTGCCTCTTAGTTTGAGGAAATCTGAATTTAATCTATCCCAATGAAAAGCAGCTCTGACAGCAGCAATGTTTTGATACACAATGTTCTCAATTATACCACAGTGTATCATACAGACTTATTATTCTCTCTCTACTAAAACTATTGTCTTCTGGTAGTAAGTGTGGAGAATGCTCACCAGCTACACACTTAATTTGGGGAAATGTGCTCAGATCAATTGAACCTGTAAATCTCTTGTGCAATAATCTTTGTGCTTAAAGTTCTTAATAAGTCTCATAGCCACTTGGGTCAAAAGATTTCTGCTGTGTTGCAAATCCATTAGCATTGCAGTTTGGATAGGGAACAACATAATAATTCACCACAACTTAGAGGACTTCCAGTCTTGCCTAGCAGGTTCATAGTAATCTGAGAAAGCTAAGTATAAACTTGACAAATCCCACTGGAGGAGTGCTATTATGCTACCATTAATGTATTGCAGCCCATGCATGTTTACAAGAAGTCATGTCTTGTTAGAAGAGCACTTACTGATTTTGCAATAAAATACCTTATTAGAAAAAAAATGAAATGGAAAACAAAATCCACAGAGATGTCGAACCTTTCAAAGTCAAATCTAATTCTAAGAGTATTTTTCAAGTAATCCAATTTAGGGAAGACAAAAAGAAAAACAAAGTCCCCCATTACTGCTGATTGGCAAAAGAACTGAGCATAATTTGACAAACAAATGCACTACCATTCTTAATGTTGGGTAGAGGGAGATCGTTTCAGGCAGTGTGGGAGAACTATCCAAGACAATCCCTTGGCCATTGCTTGCTGCTGCTGTACAGAGGGATCTGTCAGCCACAACCAGTTTTGAGCCAAGCTAAACTACAGTTGTCAGGAAGGTGGAGATTCTGTTCCAATGCCGGTGTTGAAATAATGTTCTGGTGGTCCATGGTTAGCTTCTGAAAAAAATTCCCCAGCCTACTAATTTTGCTAAAATTTAAATAGGCTAGGCTAGTTCAAATGCTGGGAGAAAAGTACTAATTAGTATGATATAATGGATTAATCTTGAAAGAAACTAAAGTGTGTGTGTATTAGATGGTGTTTCTACCAAATTTATTACAGATGGTGCTTGTTTAAGAACCACTTGTCCAGCAAGTACTTAGAACCAATCCTTAATTGCAGCATCCTTGCAAGTATAGTAACATGGTTTGGGCACTCAGTAACTGGCCTGGATTTTTGCTTATTACCAATCCCCTCTTTTGCTCCCCCCCCCTTTTCACACAATACAACTGACCTTCTTTGTTTGGTAGAAAATGGAACACACACATGTAAAGGAGTCCCTGTGGATTTTCCTCCGCTAGTCATTGACAACTATAGGGGGCAGTGCTCACTGCTGTTTCAAAGGTCACTGAGGCAGCACTGTCTGAAGACATTTCTGCAGTTATGTGGCTAACATGATATCATAGAGCACTGTTACCTTCTTGCCAAAGTGTTATCTATTTATCTACTTGCATTTGCATGCTTCTGAATTACCTAGGTTGGCAGGAGTTGGGGCGAGGATGGGAGTTCACCCCATTGTGTGGCACTCAAGTTTCAAACCTGGGCTGCTGGCTTTCCAGGTGACAAATCTGGTGTCTTAACGACTGAGACAGCACAAATTTATCATCTATCTATCTATCTATCTATCTATCTATCTATCTATCTATCTATCTATCTATCTATCATCTATCTATCTATCTATCTATCTATCATCTATCATCTATCATCTATCTATCTATCTCTCATATTATCTATCTATCTATCTATCTATCTATCTATCATATTATCTATCTATCATCTATCTATCAACTTTTCATACGATTCACATGTCCATTGACAGGATGAAAGAAGGGGCTATAGAAACACTAGTTATTTACCTGGTAATTCTAAAAAAATCTGATTTTTGAAACTTATAAACAATATAGAGGATTTCTCTATCAGTTTTGGATGAGCAATTTATTTCAAATTTAACATATCCATTTAATTGACTCGCAGCACCAAATGAGGCTTTATTTAAATTTATTAAATTCATAAAATTTATTTCTAAAATTTATTAGTTATGCTCTATTAGCTTTCAAGGTGACATAATAAAAAAGCTGCAAAGTATATTAAACTACACATAAAATTGTTATTGTGAAAGTATAATAAAATAAAATTCTTTATTTATGCTTCAGTATTCTTTTATGCCTTGTAAATGTGAACAGAGCCTAATACGTATGTGGACATTATCAATTAAAATAGAGACAGTGAAGAATTCTCTGTATGTAAATACAATATGATCCAATCCAGGAATTTGTTATAGTAACACTGATCTGTAGAGTAGACTAGTATAATCTTTTAAAGCGCCCTTCTGTTGCCGCGCTGTTGTCGCAGCGGTGATGACGCGCGGTGATGACGTCGCAGCTATAGCGCCGCGATTTTATTGCCACGCTTTTGACCAGCGCGGTTTTGTCGTGCCACGGTTGTAGAGAGACAGTCTGAAAAACTATATTTAAAGAGGGGGAGAGACTGCACCTAGAAAAACCTTAAGTAATATGCATGTGATGCACAATTAATCAACTCTCACCTAGATAGAACATAAGAAATGGCAAGGGGGGAGTGTTTCTGTTAAACTGCAAAAAGGAGGAGGTCATAATGTGATGAATTTACCTTAAGAGAGAGAAGATAGGATAGCAGCCTTAGCTGTCAGAAGGCAACTATCAATTTAAGCAGGCTTCAGTCCTGGTAAGCAATAAAGATTCTTTACTAGTCAAGCGATGTTGAGCGTCTGGGGAAGTTCAGCTGTGTTTGTGGCTATTGAAGTCTGACATAGAAAGCAGTAACAAAGCACTAACAAAGCTCTTATTGTTAATTTTGCACCAGAACTAAAACACCAATCTGCTACTTGACCTTAGCTGATCTTGAAAAGCTCCAGAGGTTTGGATTCTTAGCATCTAGATGATAAACAACTAATGAATCCCACAGCTGTTTCCCCATCCCTATCTGCAACCCTCTCTTGATTCCTGCTATATTTATAATGCTTAGTATATAAATGCTACATTTACAGGCATCTAACACCACATACAATGTCTAAAAGCTAAATAACGCTAGCCTAGGTTATATGGGAGCTATCCAGAAATCTCAGAGCTTTGGAGTAGATTTTTTTTTGTTTCATCTGAATTTGAATTAGGAATGCTGAGAGAGTTCATATTTTGGATAGAGAGGATCACTGGTTTGAAAGACAGGGGTAAAAAATCCATCCATGTTAGAATTGAACAGTCCTCCCTCAATAGAGGCGCAGTAATAATACACCACCTATCTCCAGTTCACAATGCAGCCCTTTCATTGGTTCCAAGAAAATTCCACAACCAATTACACCCTGATTCAGATGACCCTGAGGGTACAAATCAATCCCCAAGTGGCCTCAACAGCTCTCAAGAGACTGCAAAGAAATAACATCCTCACCACCATCCTATCAGAACCTATCCTTCCATCCAGAGGTGGGCTCCTACCGGTTCGCACCAGTTCGGTAGAACCGGTTTGTCAAATCTACCGAACCAATTCGAAGAGGTTCCACCAGTGGACCCGGAAAACAGGCCACACCTACAGAAGGGGTTCCAAAATTTTTTGAAGCTCACCACTGCCACCCACAATCCAATCTCAACAATCAATACCTATCCTTCCATATCCCTGCCATCAAAACCGATGAAGGTTGGATGAGAAGTGAAACATTTTATTTTTCTTCCTCAAGGAAAAATATAGTCCAACTGCCTTTTGAAGAAAAAACATCTTTGAGACAACCATGATCTGGATAACTGAGAATCTCAATGGACACATGCTAAGAGACAATTTTGGTTGAAAATTAAAGTATAATATGTTAAATAAATACATTTACATGCTGGTTTTTGTTTATTCTGTGCTGCCTTTCTACTTTACCAATGCCCTTAAGTATAGTAACTATGTCATGTGAGCAGTACATCAAAAGTAAGTGTGCATTCCAAACATATTCAGTTATTTCAAATCAGAATTAATTCCCCTGTTGAATCCACTGAAGTAGAAGATGGTCGAAGAGGGATTTTATTTTAATTCAAGGAAGTGAAAATCCATTAATGTTCTTTTTTGCCCTTTTACTATGTACTCCAAATTTGATTAACAATATATGGGTAATTGCTTGATTAATAATAGACAAGCATCAGATTCTACTAACAATCTAAATTTGTATCTGGTCTTCCAGTGATTTCATGGAAGAAAATAACAGAGAACAAATTTCTTGATATTCAATAATACAGGAAATGATTAAACTGTATGTTTTTGTTAGAATAAGGTCAGATTTAGTCAATAAGCAGAATCAAAAGATCTAATTAAAAAGATTAACTAATCATTGAGAAATTATGTGAACCAGTGTGAATTAAGCTGAATACATGCAGAATAGTCTTCACCTGGAGATCTAGAAGGCTTTAAAAATCTGATTTGTCTTGCAGGCATTAAAGTTTTGTGTATTTTCTATTTATTGTACAATAAATAGAAATATTTTTGTTATTTTTATTGGTTTGTTTGTTAGCCACCAAGAGTTGGCTCCCATTACTTGTCCCAGCTTCTGCCAACCTAGCAGTTCGAAAGCATGTAAAAGTGCAAGTAGAAAAAAAAACAAAAACCATCTTTGGTGGGAAGCATTCCATGCGTCTTTGGCTTTGAGTCATGCTGGCCACATGACTATGGAGAATAGCAATAGCAATAGCAGTTAGATTCATATACCGCTTCATAGGGCTTTCAGCCCTCTCTAAGCGGTTTACAGAGTCAGCATATTGCCCCCACAGTCTGGGTCCTCATTTCACCCACCTCGGAAGGATGGAAGGCTGAGTCAACCTTGAGCCAGTGAGATTTGAACCGCTGAACTGCAGATAGCAGTCAGCTGAAGTGGCCTGCAGTACCGCACCCTAACCACTGCGCCACCTTGGCTCAGAGAAGTCTTCAGGCAGTGCTGGCTTTTTGGCTTTGAAACGGAGATGAGCACCGCCCCCTAGAGTCGGGAACGACTAGCACATATGTGCGAGGGGAACCTTTACCTTTATAATTGCACACAAAAATATAATAGATATAATAATCTTTATATCGGCTTTCCGAAATAGAACGCTACAACCAAGTATTTGTATCTTACAAAATATGGATATAAGAAAAGGGGAACAGTGAACAATCTCCATTAACTTTATAAAAACAAGACTTCCTTTTCACTATCTTAATATGTATTTTTCCCATGGTGATCTAGGCACTCTTGGGATAGAAAAATCCTGTTTATATAAATGCCTTAAAAAAAACCCAATGGGTTTTTTCTCAAGTCTGCTACAAAATGACTTCTATACATATATCAACTCTTCAGTGTGGTTTTGTCTTTGAACCAAAGTGCCTGCTATACTTACAAATAAGTATATGCATGTATGGTACCTATAAATGATTCAGACATAATCTGTTTCACTTATTAAGTGCACAATTATATATTCATCCATGAAATAAGTAATTATTGTTTTATGATCAACAGTTAATTTCAAATATCATAGACAAACAGTCATGTATAGGTCATATATTGTTTATTGCCTACATTTTATAACTGTATAAGCAGATAAAAATTTTATAACATCCATGATTTCACCCAGATTTTGTTCTTAGAAAAGTTATACAAATGAAATTATGCTTTTTAACATCTCTGCTGTTTTATATTTCTTATGAATGGCATATTACAACAGTTTGGTGGAATGTATCTAAGCATAAATAAAATTAATAGAAAATATAAAGGACTAAAACAGTGCAATAAACCATGAATTATAGGTATGATAAATTTCTCTTTTTGAAAATGCTCTGCTCTTTTTCTCTTTTACATATTCCAATAAATGCCTTCTTAAATGATGCTGAATTTAATTTATTGTGATGCTTTTCCCAATGTATTTTAGGAATTGGATTAATATATAATATAATGAGTTTATGCATAATTCCAACAACTTTTCTCCTTTGTTCACATAATTTAAAGATTACAACTGAGCTATCCTATATAGTTACATTTTATTGTACCATTAATTAAAACTATATCTACTATATGCCTTACTCTGTGCAGTTATGCATCTTCTACAATGTCTATATCATATCTATTTGTCTATAATGATTCAATGAATAAATGGGAATCCTCTTTTACTTATACATACATACAGTATATAATATTTAACGCGGGATATTCATCAAAGATTAATAGAAGCATAATTATGTTAAAATGATCAGAACCTGCCAAGAGAAATGTTAAGGAATAATATTACAATCCTAAAATATCTTCTATTAAATGCTGCATAAAATAATGCCTATACACAAAAAATGCATGCTTTCTAAATATTTATGGTATGACTCCCATGAAAGCATCATGGCATTTCCAAATAATATTTTATTAAGCAGTATTATTATTAATAAGCAAGAGCTTAAGAGATACGTTATCAAAATATTGTTACATGCGTTTAGAGTATTGCCATCTTAAAATTGAACAGTATCTTGGAAGAGAACCAATATTTGTAAAATGTGTGGAATGGTACATGCATAATTTAGATAAGAGAGTATGACAGTAAAATTATTTCAGAATTTGTGTGGCAGATCATTTCAAATTTGAAATAAGGAGACACAGAAAAGAATTTCTTCCACTGATGAACTAACAGTTGAGTTTGTCCTACAATTTCAAACTACTAAATTCTACCTCTTGAAGGAAAAAAAATAAGCGGTAAGTATCTAGTACTGACAAACTTAAATTTGTTCTCTGGATGATTTCAGATTCATACACACACATACAAACACACAAACACACATTTTTTATTACATACTGCAATCTAGTTGGACAAAACAAGCAATCAAGAACATAAACATAGTATACTGAGAGCTAATAAATGAGAAAATTAGGAAAGAACAATTATTTGATCTTCATTCTTGTACATGACAATGCTTTACATGGCTTATCAGCAGCAAAAGTACAGCAGTTGTAAAATACACAATATAGTCATGTTTATATCTTAAATTTGCAATATTGACTTAAGCTCAGATTTCTGTTGTCAGGTCTGTGAGTTCAGCTTTGTTGTATGAGAGATAGGAATATATTGTGACAAATCGTTTTGTAAGTTTCACAAGGAGACAAAGCATATGCATAGAATTTCCTCAGACAAGAAGTAAAAAGCTTCTAATGATGGTTAGAATTATAATTTTGCTAACAGAGTGAAAGTATTTGTTCTGTATAACACTTGCTCATACTAAATTGATAGTATGTGTTTAGTAGAGGCTGAGAAATATTTATTTAATGCATTTAAAACAGACGAAGACCATAAACAACCAATAGCAAGTAATTACAATAACGGCAGGGTTCCAATTTAAACCTCCAAAGAGTATTTTATGTCATCCTTATGTCAACGGTACAGTAGCAATCCAAACTGGATACCACTAAATAGATAACTTGACTAGAAAAATGCTGGTTTACCAGAAAAAGTTTGGCAAGAATATTTTGAACCATTTATTGGGTTCTTCAATCACACATGATTACTAAGATGTAGGGTATTCTACACCTTTGTAAAGAATACCATCTCCTTTCCTTTATAATTATTATTATTGGGTTGTGCTACTACAAATTCAGAACTAATTTAAAACATTATAAGAGACAAAGCAGAAAATATGACACACTGTTTTTATACATAATAACTGTTGTAAGGCTTTTGTAATCACAGAAATGGAATGATATATAAATTACCACAATGAAAGAATGGATTGTGAAGCATATGGATCTGATTGAGATGGCAGAAGTGATCACTTTAATTAAGGATAAAAATTTGACTATTTGTCTTTCTACATGGAGACTATTTTTGGACTTTTTGCTTGCTAAAGATAAAAATGAAGTTTAGATTTTGGGAATAGGCTATTAGATGTTTCATGACTATAGAAATATTAGAGTTTCATGGATATACATTTTTTTTGTTTTTATATAACTGTTTACATTTAAAACAGAATATTTTAGAATAGATATTTTGATTGTAGAAGTATATAGCATTATTCGGTGTATTTGTAGAATTGTTATTATGATGTATCTGTGAGATATGTTTATTTAGAACAAGGCCTAACTATGTATTGCTGTTATTTGATTATAGGTATGTATCTCTTTGTTATTTTAGATTTGAATTTGCATTTTTCAAATTAATAAAAGAGTTTTTATATATAATTGTATCTGTATTTAAAACATTGGAAGTTTTTATGTTCTTTTTGGGGGTTGGGTTGTAATACTTTTTAAACTTTCCTCATTATCCCTCCTTCTTGCTTTTTCCTTTTCTTGTAATTTTGTACTTTGATCTTTTATTTTTTGAAATTAATTCTATTAAAACAAAACAAAGTGCATACAAAATAATGCTAATGAGGCAAATATCTTAGGTTTTATCCCTTAGGCTTTAATTCTTTAATTTCTTTTTTACCCAAAATTTTGGGTCATTATAAATAAGAATTGATGCCACGGTTTCAGTGATGTAGAAAATTAATAATTCCAGTATGTTTCATGTTATTTATTCTTATTAATTTTGTACAATAATTCCTAGAGAGAACCATCAGCTAGTAAATCTAAATTTATATCAGTGTTAGTAGAAATGAAACAGAATTAAAACAATGGTCTTGGCATACTTTTAAACACCTGTGGCAAGATAACTGATTAAGAAGAATTAATCCCAAGTTTTATTCATATTTTAAAATACCTTTGTATGTTTCCTTTTACATATTATTTCAAATTTGCTTGCTATAGTCACCCACCAAACGTTAAACAGCCCATAGGAAAAGGTGGATTTAGCTTCCTGCACTTTTAAATTATCATTGGGCATTTATAGCTTAGCTTTTAGGTGGAAACAGGTAATATTCAGTTTCTGTTTGGGTTAATCTCGGAATTACTATTTAAATCCACTGAAATCTTTGAAGGATGTATCATTCTTTAGTGGTACTATTTCAAATGAATATATATATATCTCGTGTGTGTGTGTGTGTGTGTGTGTGTGTGTGTGTGTGTGTGTCTGTGCATGTGTGCTTGTATGTAGGGGTAGTTGTTGGAGAAAGAAATTAGAATATAATAATTTGCAGTTGCCTCTTTCTTCTGTTCTCTAAAGCACTTCTGCACAAATAACCTCATTTTTACAAATTGATATTTAGTATTTTCATGTCTACAAGCTTGTTAAACAAATAAAGTCCACTGCACACATAAAGAACAGTATCCCACAGAGTTTCAGCTTCCATGAAAACCTACATTTTTGCAAAGGGTATCCACAGCAAACAATCGCTCATGGAGACTACAGTACAATTCATGAAGGGAAAGTATGTTATTAACATAGTGAGTTGTAAGCTTTTTTGCAACATCTCAGTTGGGGCTAGTTAGCTCTTAATTTTGAAAACAGTTCTAAGTAGCGTTATTGCTGTACTGAATATTTTAGTGCCAATTTGAACTTCCTGTAGTATTTCTGTTTTTACAGGTACTACAATAACATGGAACACATATATTTTTTTTCTTTAATAAGAAAAAATAAGAGAAAAATATAGGGTAATAGAAGAAAATATTCAATATCAAGCTCAAGAAACAGTTCTGATGCCAGTTCTGACAAATGGTTTCTACTACTTCAGGGAAATTGGGGCAAAGGGAGATTTGGGGTTATTTGTTTCTTTTAGGAAGTTCTGCATACTTCTTGAAAGGAGCAGTCCACATCTTTTATAAAGGCATAAATGATCAATATGAATAGAAAATAATATATATAGTTTAGAATTGAACTGTGGACTCCTTGATGTTCTCTGAGCTTGGTGGCTTTCCTGATTGTGTTCCATTTCCTGACTAGGTAACATCTTCAGTGCTAGAAAGAAGTGGTGTTCGCTCTTTGTTTATATGCAGTAGCTTGGTCTGTCAGTGTTGATGGTGTGTTGTTTTCTCCTTGGTAGTTCCTTGATTAGGTCGTTGTTTACTGCTTTTTTGTCTGAGTTGATAGTTTGTTGATGAATCTATTGTTTACTGCTTGGTTGTTCATCTGGGTTTAATCTTGAAGTTAATCTGTGCTTATCGAGATGTTGATTACTCGTGAATAGATGTTTTTGGTTCTATTTTGGTTCCTCCTTAGCTTTTTTATTGCCTCTTTTGAATGGTGTGCAAACACTGTTTATCTCTATGTACCTATTGATGACTGATTTGCCTGAGTGTGAAGTTTCCAGAAATTATAGTGTTCTTGCAGTCAGCTGGCTAGGATTCTCCTAGTTTCCCAGTTGAAACTATGGCTTAAATCTGTCCATGTGTTGAGAAATAAAGGAGTTTTCATCTTGTCTGCTAGTGTTTCTGGATGAATTTTGATTTTCTTCTTCCTCACTGTCCTAGATAAACACCATTCAAATCCAATGACCAATATATTTTCTCCCTTGATATCTCTCTCTATAAATATACCTTATTTAATGTAATGTGTGACATTCTAAACTACCATGGACAATACTTTTTGAAGCTACAATTGGCACAATTTATTCAAATCAACTTACCATCTTGGGGTAATGAAGTGTGTCCAAAATATCTAAAATATTTTTGTGCTTTTAACTTGTTAATTTGGCAGAAATATTTGATCTTTGCAAATAGTTCATCTTGAGCTTGTTCTGTAACGATCTTTAACTGAAACAAAATTACTTTTTCTAGTTCTCTATCTTGGGGCTAAAGTAATCCATATTGTATGTTTCAATTTCATATTCTTATCTATCATTCACATGGTGACTAAAACACAAAGGTACAATAAAGTTGTGAGAGCTTAAATTCTTCACAACTTCCTGAAGTCAAGGATTAAATCCCTGAACAAAAAAAAAAAAGGTTGGTTCAATCAAGCATTTTAATCTTGCTATACAATTGAATAAAAATGCACAAAATTCTGCATATACAATTTTCTAATATTATATATACTTTTCTCCTAGCATTTTTCTAGTATAATCTATTTTATACATATTTTCCCCTATTTTCACTTTTACCCAGTATATATATTTTGTATGCTTTTATACACATACATAAAATTACATCACAAAGGCAAAGGGGGTATGGTAAATTTTAAAAATGTATACAATAGATTATATAGTTTTCAACCTCATTTCAACTCTGAGCTACAAATATTCTCCTTTATTGGTACAATTTTTCACATTGATTAACTATTGATTCACACAATAATTCTATTGAAAATTCTGAAACTGAATTACTTTATATGTGTATAACTGATACCAACCCTTAATATTAGCACACAGCCTATAGTCTGATAGAATGCTGTTTTTAAAAAAACTTAAATATAAATCACCAAGGCAAATGAAACAGGGTTGTGCAATGCTCTGACGCAAAGCTTCTATTCAACTGTATCTCCTAACTAAATTGATTTTCTGAATTGGATCCTTGATTTAATTCAAAGTGGTGAATCACATTTTATGACCCTGAGTCATTTCAGAGTTATTTGAATCAATTTTACCTTTGACTTTTCCATTGATTCTAGTTTGACAGAGCCTAAAGCATTACTGCAGCTTTCCTTCCCTAAACTGACAAAATTGAGAATCCTTGTGTGTGGCAATGCATTGAATGTCAGGTTAACAAATTTTTTTCAGAAGAATCCTTGTAAAAAAGAAGTGCTCTTGTGGTGTTATTTTTTCTATGTTTCACTTTTTGGGTAGAATCTGTTCAAAAAATGTACTTGGAGAGACAAAGACCATTTTATTGGTTTCTGATACTGTTGTAGCTAATTTTTGCTTTTGTGAATGAATTTTTAAAATCTTTTCCCAAACCCAAAAGTCTGTTATCCTAAATCTGAACTTATTTGACTATAATCTGTGTATATTTCTTTTTCAGATAATTGCACATCAACATAAGGTTTTTGCTCTATAAAAATCCTTAAAATTCTCCAGCTAAAACTTTGGAGGGTGAACAGCCTCTAGCTATTTATCATTTCTACAATTTTCATGCTATTCTGCCAAATGATGAAGGAACTTCACCATTATAAATTATGGTTGAAGATTTTTCATTATCAAATGTCAGATCTTGAAATGGGTTGAATTGAATTGTACTGCCTTGAAACTTAAAATGCAAAATCCAATCAAACAATAGAAATTCTGAATTTCAAATATCATTGAGGCCGATTTGCACATCTCTAAAATTTGAGTCATATACAAGAGCTTAGCAAAGAATCAATGAAAGTTATTCTACTATTAGAAAAAAATATAAAGTTTAGGCCACAGTACAAGGTGTGAGGTGTATTTATTTCTGTGTGTCATAAATTATGCAGGTCAAATTAAAAGTCTCTTCTTAAGAGTATGTTCATAACTTCATTCTTTCTTCCTGCCCCTCTTTCCTTTCTTCCTTCACTTTACTCATGCAACATACCACACACATACCCAAAAGCACAATATAAAACAAGCCCAGAATACTCTCTCTTCAAAGAGAGAAGCAAGCATTTTCATGATTTCCACTTCACAAATTCTGACCACATCTCATGTGTGTCAGAGGTTGCTACTTTAATCTAATATAATACTTCAACTGCAAATTCTTATTAATATTTAACTTGCAGCTAAAACCAGAGGGGAAAAATTAGATCCACTAAAGAAATAAAAAAGAGAAAATACTTTCTTAAGTACATTTGAGAATAGCAGAAGAGCACAAGTATAGTCACTTATAGAAACATGAAAATTGAACCATTGCTTTCCTCAAGTTGTTTGTTATTCAAGACACACAATAAGCTAACTGGTGTATTGCTAGAAAATTAAAAAGTGGACACTCATGAGAAGGAAGGGTTGTTTGCTTTTATCAACTATCATGTAGAGTACAATCTGGAAAATGAATAATAAGTGAAATCCAATGTAAAAGTCTTGAAGAATAACTGTATTATTCCTGGCAGTTTGAATAAGATTGGTTCACTTTAAGTGAATCTTGCTCTACCCATCCTCACATTCTCAATCCAGAATTCCTTCTGCAATGCGACATCAAGCACTTTCTTTATGATATGAAGTTTTATCCTAGGAAAAGGCTAGTGTACAATGTAATAGCAATAGTACTCAGATTTATATACTGCTTCACAGTGCTTTACAGCCCTCTCCAAGTGGTTTACAGAGTCAGCATACTGCCCCCAACAATCTGGGTCCTCATTTTAACTACCTTAGAAGGATGGTAGGCTGAGTCAATCTTGAGCCGCTGAGACTCAAACTGCCAAACTGCCGGTGGCTGGCAGTCAGCAGAAGTAGCCTCTAGTGCTGCATTGTAACCACTGCACCACCACTTTCTCAATATTACTATATTGACAGATAAGAGCATCCCATTTTATGAAAGAACTCCAAGTCAACTTCTAAGGATAAATTTCAGACAGCTCTGTAAACCAAACCACATGGATTCAGAAGCAAATATGTACATTTCATTCTCCATTTTTAAGTTTTCCAAGACTGAGACAAGATTTTCTGATTAGTACTATATTAAATGCATATCATGTTCATCTTAGTAGTTCTAAAGCACCATGGGGTAAATCACAATCTTGAGCTGGCAGCTTCTCATAAAAGTACCTACAGTTTCTTAATTGTTGAATTCTGTCTTAAGTAGGATTAATTCTATCTTGATTAGTTTTCTGTTCCAGCTTCGTCCTGCTTAAATATCAAGATCTTTTTAAATTTACTTCTGGGTTCATCCCAAGGCTCCTATTTATGATTGAAGTTTCTTATCATTCTTTGTTCACATTTTCCCCTTTTCTAAATATCACATTTCAAATGACGCCTTGTGTTTCTCTTAAGGAAAAATTAAAAACAAACAAACCAATCACTATACTGTGATTATTGTTATCCTCACTTCTTCCCAATTACACACAAACACATGCACACTAACAATTTCATAATGCTGCAAAATTTAAATGTAGGAACTCTATTTTAGGTTTAAATTTTGCAGAACAAATCTGTAATTGTTCATTTTGGTCAATTAGTATTACATTGTCAACATACATATGTGATATTCTCACATGAATAATTTTAATGTGTTTGTCTTATTTAACTAGATTTTTATCTTGGACTTTGGGAAAAAAAACAAGGTAGAAACCGTATTGATGATTTTGAACTCTGGCTCTAGAGGAGGCTCCTAGGAATATCATGAACAATCAAGAAAACAAACAAATGGATTATCAACCAAATCAACCTAGAGTTCTCATTTGAGACACAAATGCCTTACATAAATTATACTACTTGAGACACATTATGCAAATACCTAGCTCTCTAATGCTAAGAAAAATGAATGGAAAGAGAAGAAGGGTCTAACCAGCAACAAGGTTACAACGAAGATGGGTGCACTGTTCGAAGATTGAAAAGACCAGCTAGGAACAGATCATGGAGAAAATCTTTTAGTGTGGTTGTTAAGATTCAAGATGGCACATAATCAAGCAAGTAAGCATGGCACCAAAGTAAGGTATCAGTATATGCAACTTCCCATAACTATATACTATATATTACTAATCAGTATGAATCATTTCAAAGAATAAAACAACTTTAGAAAATGCAACTCACAAAAGTATAATCTTACTGAAAAATCCTTGGCAGCATCTGAGAACAGGGCAATTGAATAACACACACACACACACACACACACACAAGCAAAAGATTGATACTCTAAAGCATAATATTGGAATTAGCCTGACCATGTTATAAATTTTCTAACGTACTGTTGGTGCCAATGAAAAGGCATCAATAGATGCTCCATCATTCTCAGACACTGAGAAATGACAAGGAGTTTGAGTAAAGGTATGTAAGACTGAGTAGAATGAGAGAGTGAATGAGAATTGATTGTTGAACCTGTTTAAATAAACCTATTTTTATTGCTTACATTTTATGCCCATGGTTTCATATTCTCTACTACATAAAATCCCAAACTTTTAATCTTGGTCCCCGAATCTAGCTGCCTCTTTTAACAGAAGCAAGGGCACTCTGGTTAAACTCCAGAAATTATATAACATATGATCAGTAACTATCTGGACAACCTATATTACTCCTTGTATAACAATACTAAGGTTGCCTTCTCTTACTTCTTTTTAATTTCCCAAATAAGTTTACAGTTGTAGGATTTCCTGTTTTTTCTTCTAATTATTTTAGTGCTCTTTAGCTCTTCTGATTGCAGTCAAGGTTGGTCATATACAGTGAAGCCAGGCTTTGGCAAGTTTAAATGGAAAAAAAGTGAAAAAATTATATTCATTCATTTATAACACCCTTAAACTATTGTTTTATAAGAAACTTTCTATTAAATGATCCTTTTAAAAACAGTCTGTAAGGTTTTAGAATAAATGTAATAGAGGAGATTGTTACCCACCCAGTCTCTGTATTATTGAATCCTAATAATTTGATCTCATAAAATCTATTGATGATATTTTTAAAGAACCAGCTTATCATTTAGGCTGAAACTTTCAGAAAGATGTATCATCTAAAATGTAGTGTATAATTCTTTCTTTAATTCCAAATTGAATAGTTTTTGACTATATGTAGTAAACTGAACATAATTAAGATACTTGCACCTCTGGCTATATTATTTTCTCATCCAATCATCCAATAGCAAGGACAGTAAAATGCTGTATTTCTAGAGTTTGCAAAAGACTTGCAAGCTCAAGTTGACCTCATAAAATAGGAAATTAATTCTCTTAGGAAAATACAGACTTTATAAGCATTTCAGTCGTCTTTCCATCATCATAAAAAAAAAAACCTTTAAAGTATATAGCACAGTTACAGAATCATACAAAACTCAATTGAAACCTTCCTATGAAATCGGTTTTTTCTTATATATACAAGTATAACTGGCTGATTCAGTTCTGGAAACTTCTCTACAGTTTTTTATTTTGGGGTTGCTGGGGAAGGGTTGGTTACGTTAGGTCAACAATAGTGATGTGAAAGATTCCCCAATTTGGAAATGAAAAGCTCTGTTTTCATTTCTAGTTTGGAAGACTTCCAGAAAGCTGAAAATCCCCTGGAATGCCATTATCCTATTTTAGACTTAGTACAACTATGTCAATTAGTTTACAAAGGGTTTATGAATGAGTAGAAAGTAGTCAAATATAAAGCGTGTAGAGTCAGTTGAGCAAATAGCAATAGCACTTAGACTTATATACCGCTTCATAGTGCTTTGCAGCCCTCTCTAAGTGGTTTATTTCCCCCAACAATCCGGATCCTCATTGTACTGACCTCAGAAGGACCGGAAGGCTGAGTCAACCTTGAGCTTGGTGAGATTCAAAATGCCAAATTGCAGGCAACCCACAGTCAGCAGAAGTAGCCTGCACTACTGAATTCTAACCACTTGTGCCACCGTAATGTTCCAGGAATGTTTCCCGGAACATTCAAATGCATGAATGTCCCAGGAAAGACACAATACAGCAGTGTCTTGCCTAAAAATTCAGTCCAGAGCTTGATGGTATATGAATTCAGAGAGGCACCTGTAATCCATGACAGTCCAAGAGTCAAGTACCACAGACATTAATCAGCTGATCCATGTTAAAGAATCAAGGTCAGGAAGAAGGACCCAGCAATGCAGTTCTGAAGTCTCCAAAGCTGCGAAAGCTTCATGAAATTGGATACTCTCTCAGGATCAGAATCCTTGTCAGTGAATCCTCCTACATCTGCTTCTATTGATATTCCCCTAATGAAGCCCCAGATGACTGATTATTCTTAAGGCTGTCAAGTTATTCACATCACTTTTCTCTGAACTTCCTCTCTTTTGTCTTTCTCTTTCTTAAAGGGCAATGCCCAGACTTGAACACACCTCTCAAGATGGGTATCACGCAATCATGATACAGCATACAGTCATTTCAGGAAGAAGGGACAAATGGAAATTGTTCCTCGTATGCAAAAGAGGATGCCAGTCAACCCATTACATGAGAAATCCATAAAAGAATTGGAATATTGTTTCTATATATTGGACTTGCTCTTAAAACACAGCAATACATAGATTTTTTTTCACTATGAGTTCCTAACTTTTTGTTAATAACAATTATTTCTCAGAGTAAGAACTTTTGTGAGCAGGTAGGGTTGTCATACCTTGCCTGTTGTAATGTAACAATGGACCCTGATCAGTGCAGAATAAATTAGAACTATTATTTAACAGGACTGGAAAACTGTATATTTTTAAAATTACATTTGTTTCTTTCCTTTTTCAGATTATTCAAATTTATTATTCATATTCAGTTTGTAATCAAGCACTATTCCAAAAACTATTTCACAAATACTATTAGTAAATCAGGTATTGAGTGAAGAACTTAGCATTTGTCCCTATGAAATTTCACTCTATTATTTCTAGCTTCTTTCTCTAAAATATAAAGATCATTTTGAATTGTATTTCTCTTTTCTAGGATATTAACTATTCCACTCAATTTTGAATCTTCTTGAAATATAATAAGTATTACCTTTATTTTTCTTTCAAGTCTTTGATAAAATATCAAAGAGAACAAGGTCTAGGAGTAAATCTTCCTGCACCCTGCTTAATATCTCATTCCAATTTAATGAAGAAATATTTAAAAACCATCTTTATAATTTTTCAAACAAGCCATGTAGCTGCACAATTGTCACGACATAGGCTACATTTAGCAGTCCAAACAACCTAACTAAATACATAAGGAACTGAAACAAGCATCCATAGATTTTAGATTGAAGCTATTCAATCTTCAAAAAAATGTGGTTAGACTGACATCATTTGTTCTTGAAAAACTCCACGGATGGATGGATGGACGGATGGACGGATGGACGGACGGATGGACGGCGGACAGATGATAGATAAGATAGATAGATAGATAGATAGATAGATAGATAGATAGATAGATAGATAGGTAGGTAGGTAGGTAGGTAGGTAGGTAGGTAGGTAGGTAGACAGACAGACAGACAGACAGACAGAGACAGACAGACAGACAGACAGACAGACAGACAGACAAACAGACATCTTTGTTACCTGTTGTGTTCCACTGTGTTTATGAAACAATTAGTATACTGATTTCCTATAAAATATATTATTTAAAAAAATATTCTCCTTATTTTAAATATTTGGAAAGAAATTATTTTTGTTCTTAGCATATTTTGACATTTAACTCTGACTCTAGGCTTTAGTTGTTCTCTACAGTTCTTGGTTACCTATATGGGTTCTTTCTCCCACTTATGACTGCATAACTGTAACTTGTTGCTTGTATCCTTATAATTTATATTGATATTGAATGTTTCCTGATTGCTTATTTGTACCCTGACCATCATTAATCATGGCATATGATTCTTGACAAATGTATCTTGTTTTTTTTATGTACACAGAAAGCATATGCACCAAAGACAAATTCCTTGTGTGTCCAATCATACTTGGCCAATAAATAATTCTATTCTATTCTATTCTATTCTATTCTATTCTATTCTATTCTATTCTATTCTATTCTATTCTATTCTTGACCTACATCATTTCATTTCTAATCTCTGTCTCTTTTTTCTCCAGACCTAATTAAAATATTTGTGCAGGCACATTAGCTTATTCTGTTATTTCATCCCTTTCTCAAGCTCTGGGTGATTCTATTGCCATATAATCTGTTGCTATTAAATGTCATCCATTGTAATCTTCTAAAATCCCTTTTAAAAAAGAGAAGCATTCAATTCAGCTTTAATTTCACTATCAATCAAAATTCCCATAACTTCTCATAATATTCTTAATAAAATGTACAACATAGGCTAGATGATACCACTGTAAGGTACAGTGCACAATGGCTCTACACGAAGTGAAATATTGAAAGGAGTACCCCAAGTCTCTGTCCTATTTCCTTTGGTATATAATATTTTTTATTATTAGTGACTTGGATTGAAAAATTGTGCGGATGCTTATCAAGGCTGCAAGGGGCACAAAGCAGAGGCACAAAGCAAGGCTGCATTTCTCTAATGTACTACAGAAAGGAGAAAAGAGAGGAGATTCAAAAAGAACTAAATGGGCTTGAATAGAAGGCTGAAGTTTATCAGGGAGGATTGTAAAGTTCTGCAAACAAACAAACAAGCTTGGAGAGCACCAAGGACTCTTCAGTAAATGTAGCCTTATTTAAAGTACAAAATTCCCCCCTATGAGGAAAATATAAGTGTTAAGGACTTGTTAAGTTTTGAAAGTTGTTTTGCCACATTTTGCTCAGGACAGACAGGACATTTAATGAGACAAGAGCTCCAGCTGAGTCGGTTCATCATGGCTGTGAGTCTCCAAGTACCATGACCCTTTACTATCATGCAGAGTGCAGCTGCTTGGTCACTATTCTTGTTCTGTACTCTTGTTCTGCAGTGAATCTTTATTTCAATGAAAACACAGTGCCTTTTTCTTCTAGCAGCCCTTAGAAGAGTTTCTGAATTCTAACAGTGAGCAATGTCTTCTGATTCTCTTTTGACTTCCTTTTCATCCTCTAGGCTGATTCCTTTATTTGTCTTTCTTGTGGAAAGCCACATCCTCTGCCAGCTCCTATTGTGGCACCTTCTTTGTTTGATTTGATAATCCACTTTCTCTTCTCAGCTGAAGTGTGGCCACTTGCTGCTCTAATCCTCTGACTTTTGTTCCTCAAGCACTGTTAGAAGCTTGCAATTGTGGGCTAAATATATATTGGCTTGTTTTCAGGCAGTAACACTAACATGGCACAGGTATCAAAGATCATGCCAAGTCGTCTCAATTCATCCTCATTTTAATTTTTAAAACCATATCAATGGCTGAGGTTTATTCCTTGTAATTCTTTTCTCAAGCTGTAGTGCATGCTGTTGACAAAGATGAAAAATTACCAATAAAGGAGAATATCAGTAGCTCAAGGAGGCTAAAACATATGAAGAATGGTTGCGGAAACTGGGTTTGTCTAGTTTAATGACAAGAAGGACTAGGGGAGACATGATAACAATGTTCCAATATCTCAAGGGTTACCACAAAGAAGAGGGAGGCAAGCTATTTTCCAAAGCACCTGAAGGTAGGACAAGAAGCAATGGGTGGAAACTAATCAAGGAGAGAAACAATTTAGAACTAAGGAGAAATTTCCTGACAGTTAGAACAATTAATCAGTGGAACAATTTGCCTCCAGAAGTTGTGAATGTCCCAACATTGGAAGTTTTTAAGAAGATGCTGGATAACCATTTGTTGAGTGGTATAGGGTTTCCTGCCTAAGCAGGGGTTTGGATTAGAACACCTCCAAGATCCCTTCCAACTCTGTTATTCTATTCTATTCTATTCTATTCTATTCTAAGGTTGAAATGAAGGATTTTTGAAGCTTAGTTGTTTTCTTGCAGACATTTCATTACCCAAACTGTGTAACATCATATGTGCTCTAGTAGCACTATTGATGTTACCTAGTTACGGTAATGAAATGTCAGCTCAGAGAGCAGCAAAGACCCCTTAGAGGAAAAATTATTAAACTTTGTTTCTGGGACTCACTCCTTGATTGAACTCTATTGGAAAACTTTTATTTGACCTCACTCTCTGCTGTCTGTGGTTATTGTTCTCTTCTCCTGCTTAGTTCTTATCTTGTGTACATGTAATAATGGTGATTAGATTAAAAAATGTGTTGTTAGACTAAACCCTGTGTTCATATGTTCTTCCTTATTTTCTTTCTTGGTATCCTTTTGTTAACCACAGCCTTTTGCTGCTTTTTTTTAAAAAAACAACCCTATTATTAAAAATTAAAAATATAAAGATAAACAATGAATACAAATTAAGAAAAATATAAAAAATAAAAAGTGCAGAGAGAGAAATAGAAAGGGAAAACTACATAGAACAAGATATATAAAAATATGACTCCCCCATCATCAAGACAAATACAAATAATTTTAATAACTTATCACATTCTCTAACATTTCAGGTAAAGATCTCTTCACCCTATCTGATCTTTTATCTATTAAAAAATAATGAATCTTCATTGTTCAATCTTATTCAGAAAAAGTCCATTAAAGGTTACCAGAAATAATCATATAAACAAATAAACCAGTTTCATATTCCTTCCTTTACTTTATCATGTACTCTAAAATACAAAAAAAAAACCTTTCCTTGGTTTATCTCATATCTATAAATAAATCTTTAAAGCCTCATCATTCAAACTTAATCAAGAAAAATTCCATTAAGAGCTACAAGAAACAAAAACATATTGAAAATCCTAATCTTTAATCCTTACAAAGACTGTCCTAAAGTTAATTTCTTATCATCTTCTCTTTCTCTCCTCTTAGAAACTCTTAAATTTAACACTTTTCTTCAATTTTAACACCATAGCTTATCACTTTGTCTAAAATTACACAAAAAAAATATCTCTTCAACCATGACCTTATCTATAAACAAATCTTTAAAGCCTTGTCATTCAACCCTGATCAAGTAAAACCCTTTAAAAAAACCCATATATTTTAACCTTGCTGGAATAAACCAACTTTATAGTCCTTCGTTTTGCTTTTAAAAGTCTTGATGTTCAGGCTTTTTAAATAGTATACCAAAAGCTGATTTCATTTTCATTTTATCTTTTTCTCAGGAATTCTTTCATAAGTGTAACACATATTTTTGTAAGTTAAAAATAAGAAAGCTCCAAGACATTCTTCTGAGTGAAAATTTACACCTCCAAGGTCACATTTAGTACTTGTGTGTCCAGTTTGGCTATTTAAAACCTGCTAGTTTGTAAATCCTGTGTAATATACTTGTCCAGATCATTCTTGCAGCCTATCATTCATAAATTCATATCCAAAACAGATTTTCAGTTGTACCCTCTTCTTTTTTAAATCCATTTTCATAGTAACAGGCAATCTTAACAGAAAGTTTTAAACACACTTTTGTCAAATATCCTTGAATTTTCCCAAAGTTAAAATATTTTTCTCTATTTTGTATCAGGAGCTTTTTCTTCATTAATTATAATGTTGAGTTCTTTCAGTAACCAGACTTCAAAGTTTCCTCTTATCTTGTTTTCTTTTTCAAATCCACATTTTCCCATGGAAAGGTTTCTTACACTTAGATTCAAAATCTTCTCTCCTATTATAGTATACGATTCCCTTTACTTTGAGGAAAATTCTTTTGAAACTTTTTAAGATTCCCCATCACAATTTGATCTTTCTTCTTCTGCTATCAAGAGTTCCCGTATCTGAAAAAACTGAGTACTTCAAAGATTTCCTCGCTGCCTAGGAGGGAACACCTGAACAGGTGTTTCTCGTTCCACTGCAGAAAAGAGACTCACATTTTCTTAAGATCATTAAGGCATTCCCTCAGGATCTTAAGGTCTGGTCTTGGTTGTAGGAATGATCCTTTTATTCTCTACAATGTACTAATTAACACCTAAATCTTATGTAATCTATATATACTGTATAAAGTGAAAACCACCCATGCATCATTATGAAATCTCCAGAACCGTGAAGTCTACAAACTTGAAATTTGGCACATATGTTTCTGTGCTCACTAACAAAGGATTTTTCAAAATGACCATCAGATCATTACTATTTCTTACATTATTATTAACACACTCTGATGCTAAGGAGTTCTACTCTGCCTGTCCACCTAAAAAGAACTCTGTTCTAACTGCCACTTGGGCATGGGCATGATCAGCACATGACTCATCCAGACTGTGGGCATGAGTTTAGACATTCTACTCCCTCTCCCCACCTGAAAAACACTCTGATGCTAAGGAGTTAGACTGAGGGAGAGAAGGGAATAAGATAGGAGAGGCCTTTGTGGGGCAAGCCTGAGGGAGAGAAGGAGAGACGAAAGGCCGATTGTAACTACTCATTAATTTTCAAACTGTAAGTGTTGATTTATCAAGCTTGATCACATAGTTTCACAGTGGAGCAGGGGTAGTCAGCTAGTGTACAATGTGTTTACTAAAAGCAAGAAATATATTTTAGGGTACAAATGATAATCCAAAGCATTCCCTTGAATTTATTCTACGTTAAACGCAAGCAAGGCAAGCAAGATGGTTTCCTATCTAAATTTGCATTCTCTTCCAGTTTCAATATAGTTTTGCAACATTTAGTTTGCTAAAATTGACTAAAAACATACTTGGTATATTGCTTTGAGATGCTACATTTACTTTTATGGCACAGATAA